>NW_026922342.1:0-19210 GCF_032062105.1 Saccostrea cuccullata | reverse complement strand
CTTTATTAGTGTTCTTAAAAATTTCCAATTCAACATGTAATTAAATATGTAAATATCTAGTGTTTAGTAGTTTAGTAGTAGTGCTAGTTGTTTTTGTTTCTCTTTTTTCTTTGTTCTTATACTTTTTAACTTTTTTCTTTGTCCTAGGAAGGGGACAGGGCGTCCCGAAAATTTGACAATTTTTATTGTTCGTGTCGTTGGTCATTTTTAGTGCTTTATATATATATATGTATATATATATGTAGGGAAAATGTTGTAGAAGTCCATGGTATAGGTTAAGTTATAAATCAAAATTAAATCCAAGATAAACAAATAAGTTTACGTTTAATTTTTTACACTAAGCGCTTTCGCTCACGGCTCTTCAGAGTGTAACAATGATAATATTATCATTGTTACACTCTGAAGAGCCGTAACGGCGAAAGCGCTTAGTGTAAAAAATTAAACGTAAACTTGTTTGTTTATCTTGGATTTAATTTTGATTTATATATATGTATGTATATATATATATATATATATATATATATATATATATATATATATATATATATATATATATATATATATATAAAGATTTGTTTTCGTGTGTTGAGATTTGAGAGGAGTTATGTCCTTGGTTAAGGGGGGGGGGATAGTGAGAAGAATGTAGATATTAGTATAGCGTGGTGCATTTGAAATTGTCCGAGTAGGGGACTGAGTAAGTTAATAATGTGCATCAGATTGCTCTTATGATAAATATTTGTAGTGTATGGCATCGTTTGAAACTTTAATCCAAGCGCTTATTAAAAAAAATCCCCAGAAAAATATGGGGTCCCATGGCGTTTATAGGTCAAAATTGCAGTTGTTTAAAATTAAATTAAAGGTACCGGCAGTAAATAACACTCTGCCCCCCCCCCCCCCCAAAAAAAAATCAACCCCCACTTCTACAATCTCCCCTGGTATTTCTATATTTCTGTAATATTCCTACATTCCATAAAAAAAATCTACCCCGCTCCTACAATCTCCACAGGTATTTCTATATTTCTGTAATAATCATACATTTATTCCCTCATTTATTTCAAACATTTTTATTTTTACTTTAAAAAAATTAAAAAAAAAAAACATTACATGTACCTCATTTAAACCAATCTGGTAATACCTTCCTATTCAGCACTCCACTCTCTCATTCCTATAATTACGGTTAGACCTGCTGCAGTTGCCGCCATTTTTTTTTTTTTGAGCAAGTAAACTAAAAAACTAGAAGTCCAGATTCGAAAAGTAGTTTCTAATAAATTGACTGAATATGTAACAATACACCCACAGCATATAATTATGAACGCACAGCATATAATAATGAAACCACAGCATATAATTATGAAACATTATTATTATTATTATTATTATTATTATTAAACCACAGCATATAATAATGAAACTACAGCATATAATTATGAACCCACAGCATATAATAATGAAACCACAGCATATAATAATAGATCCACAGCATGTAATAATGGACCCACAGCATATAATTTTAGACCCACAGCATATAATTATAAACCCACAGCATATAATTATATAACCACAGCATATAATTATATACCCACTGCATATAATAATAGATCCACAGCATATAATAATGAACCGACAGCATATAATTATAGACCTACAGCACATAATTATAGAACCACAGCATATAATATAAGAACCACAGCATATAATTATAGACCCACAGCATATAATAAAAGAACCACAGCATATAATTACAAACCCACAGCATATAATAGTAGACCCACAGCATATAATTATAAAAACACAGCATATAATATAAGAACCACAGCATATAATAATAAACCCACAGCATATCATAATAAACCCACAGCATATATCATAATAAACCCACAGAATATATAATAACAAACCCACAGCATATAATATAATCATCTAACATAAGGCAGCCATGGCGTTCCATATATATTGAACTACCTGAAATTAGTTTGTGAAGATTTGATTTAGCGATTTCTCAGTGATTTTAGGTCACCTCAACGAAGTTGGGGGAGCTTATGTAATACCCTCAGCTTCGGCGTCCCAGGTTAAGGTTAGTATTTTAGAGCAGTTTTCTTTTTAATTACTTCTATGTCCTATATTGATTAGACATGTATGGAAGATGCTTCTAATTTGTTTCAATGTACCAGTCAAAGTTTCAGATGCTGCAATTTCAGCAAAGGAATGACCAGGGTAATGGTTTTTGAGCAGGTTAACAACATTTTTATGCAATTTTTGGTGAAGGTCTCAGTTCCAAGAAACTATAAGCCCTATGTTGACCAAACTTGCATGGATGATACATCTAAGGATGCACATTACCAGACTTGCTTCGGATGCTGAATCTGACCTACATTTTCTGTTTGAGTGAACAGGGTAATGTTTTTGGTGCAGGATTCATTTCCAAGTAACTATAAGCCTTATTGTGTGCAAACTCGCATGGATGATACATCTTAGGATGCACACCAATGGACTTGCTCTGGATGCTAAATTCGACATACATTTTCCAGATAATGGACCAGGTAAAAGTTATGGGTGCAGGTCTATTACCAAAAAACTATAAGGCTTATATAAACCAAACTTGCCCAGATGTTGCATCAAGGGATGAAAACTCTCAAACTTGCTTCAGATGATGGATTTTAATCACATTTTTGTGAAGAAGAACTAGTTTGAAGTTTTTATATACCGGTAGGTCTATTCCAAAGTATCAGATCAACATTGCATAAATTTTGCATTTTTGGATGTAGACTTTTTGTTAATTGTGTGACTTTGCCTTACTGAAAGACAACATTCATTGAGGTGAGCTCTGTAATCTCTGATTACCTGTGTTTTTAGTTCCTTGAATCCAGGGTTTAGGCCCTGGAGTGGGGCTCATAAAGTTGCTCAAATACATGTATATTGAAACTACCAAAATTACCTGGGATAAAGTTTAGTACCGGTACATGATTTTATGAGCATGTAATATGAAATTACAACCCCCCCCCCCCCACAGAATTCAGACTCAAGGGTGGTACTAAGTTGACCATGTATTTAAAGTATATTAAATGTATTTTATTATTTTTAATCATGATAATGTAGCAGTCAAACTCATGGGCATGATTATAAATTAATAGATACCAGTATTTTGTCATCTACTTGAAATGGCTACATAATGATAAAGTTATGTCAGTGGGTCCAGTGGGTTCATGCTTCACAACACAGGGTGGGCTTATAGGTCATGTATTAAAAATTATAATACTCTATGTACTGGTATCTTTGTTGGTATTAAGTAAGAAAACATTAATTTGCCATTCCACATATTTGTGAAATTTTTAAACTCCAACAGCTTTATAGGCTTGAGGACAAGGCCAAGATACTTGGTTCCTCTAAGATCTTTTCTACTAATCCACTGAGTGACTGTAAAATGTAGAAAAGCATGTACTAATAACACACAGGAAGAAATTCAACACAATCTTCACAAGAATGATAATTTTTTTGGCAAAAATATGCAAAAGGTAGTTTCAAAATTGTATAACATAGGATGAACATATGAATATCAATCTGACAAGGCCATAACCTAATAGCAAATTCCCATTATTTTATATTTGAAATATAAAATTCAGTACTCTAATGAAGCTCTGCATGTAAGCAACTTTACCACATATACTTGACTTTTTTTACTAGCTGTTAAAAATCATTTTGAATAACGAACAAATTATCACTTGTGTCTACACGCAATCCCCAGGGTCTACACAGTCCACAGTCTATGTAACGTAGGAACTGTCCATCCTGGTCTAGGATGTGAACACAGTGATTGCACTGATCTGCAGTAAGGATGTGAACCTGAATGTCTGTGGTGATCCCTTTTGGCTGCAAAATTGTGAATTGTTTATTGGGGCAAGAATATGTCCAGTGTACCTAAATCTCAGTTTCCCAGCCTGATTGACCACCACTACTGCTTTAGCTCCTTCATCAGCCACACAGATATCCTGATTCCTGTTCTCAGTTATATATTTAGTAGTTGTTCCAGATGAATAGAGAGGATTAACCATATCATCAAACTGAATGATTTGTTTTTCTGTGAAGCCAGAGTAACGGACAACTCTTGTTGAATTTTTGGAATCATCACTGTTCATGACAACCAAGAGGTCACCTGAGGAGGTACAGCAGATATAATGGGGTTCCCATTCCTTTAATTTGATCAAAGTCTCAATGTTTTCATTCTTCACAATGTTACAGTTCTGTCTTGGGGATCAGTATAAACAAGATTGCCTTGTTCAGTTACTGCTATGTCAGTGGGGATGTTTCATTACTTTGTGGTGATGGTACTTTAAAATGTTTCCAAAATGACACTGTAGAGTCTAAAGGTGTTCTCTTTTCAACACATCCAGATTTTATCATCACTCAGATAGGCTACTGTACATATCATAAACACTGAGTTGGTTATTATTGTTTATGGTAGCAATGCTTTCAGGTTCATCAAGCAGTTGTTTAACAGAATGAGATAGCTACCATATAAGCAGAGTTTTTAGTGAGGATTAAAATTTGGCATTATCAACAAGGGTGCCAAGATCGCTAAAATTGAATATCGCTAAAAAAATTAATTGTGTTTAAGGTGATATAGTTTCTTTAGTGAGCATTTCAAAATCGCTTATATTACTTCTCGCTAAAAGCAAAGTACCCAATTTTAAAGACAATATGCGAAATTTACGTCTCGCTAAAATTTCCCCTTATACGGTATATCTCTCTATTTTATATATTATAGTATCTATACGGTAGTCTCTGAAGTTAGTTTACTTGGTGATATGGTCCCAAACAAGCTACTAAATTTTTCCCCTTGGATTCTCAATGGAATAAATGTAGGAAATGACAGTGCAAGGTATGGTGGAGGTTGTCTGTATATATCTATATTAAATGGAATGCTAAACAGTTCTAGAATGTCCTGGGGGTTTATATTCACAGAATTAATTGTGTTAATTCTTTCCCTTATTTTAGAAATTTTTTTATTTGTTTCATTCAACACACTCTTAAGATTTTTGAAATGTTCATTTTTTATTTTATCTACTTTAGCTTTAAGTTTTGTGACAACGTTGTCAATTTCTTGGTGCCATTCTTCTCCATGTTTTGTTATGGCTATTGAGAGATCTCCATATCCCTTTTCTAATTCTTTATCATGTCTTCTACATCATGTGCAATGTTTTGGTATTTTGGAAGAATTGGATCCTTCAGTTCCTTTAGTTCTTTAATTATGTTTTCTTTTCTTTCACCGAAAACTTGCAATATTTTCACAAATTTATGACCTAAGTGTTGATCAGAAGCAATGCAATTGTTGCAGACAGGATTTTTGCATTTTTTACAGTATATTACACATCGTTCTTTGTTATGAGAGGTACAGCTAGGGTATATGTAAAAGGGATTTGATTTTCGAGAACCAATTTTTACAATTTCATGTTTTTCTTTTGATTCTTTTGATTCCATGTGTTTACCAATGCAGCCATTACACAGTTTGACATGACACGTATCACAGTAAACCAGTGCCATTTCAGTTTTGCAAATGTTGCATAGTTTCAACTTCACGGCCATAGTGTATGGTTCCATGATTAGAATTAGGATCTATGAAATAAAAAGAAAAAATGAGCAGTTAATTGTCATTTAAATGTTCAAATTTTTTTGTCCAGGATTAAGCAACCAAACATCAAATAATTTTGAATGCTCCATAAAACTTTTGTTTCATTAATATGGGCATTGCTGCACCACATTGTTAAAAAGTTAAGGTAGCAGAGGAGGGCCCTGGGAGAGAGAGAAGTGGTCAGGGCTTGGATTACACTAATGAATTGGAGTCAATTATTGTACAGTTGTTTGGCCAGTTCTGAATTTTGACCAGTTCCGAATAATAATTAATTTAAGAGCTGATAATTAATAAATTCAAAGGTGTAAAAATAAATTGATCTCTATGGTAAGAAGGCTTATTTATGAGTGTTTGAATTATGTGAAATTTTGATTTTTTCCTGCCAGTTTGGTCTTGTTATCTTACTTGAAACAGTCAACATACTTTTACTATGCAACAAATCTTACACCCCATTCATATGATGAACATTTGCTTATGAATGCAAGTTTACATGTAAGTAAATCTAAACACATAAGTAAAAGTTAATTGCTACTGTAGATTCCTATTTATATGCATGGAATTAATTATTACGCGATAAGCACTACCCGCGATACAGTTATGGTTGGGATTGGTTTAATTTGATCGGGATTGGCCAAAATTAAAAAAATTAATTTCTCTAAAATTTGGCCATTTCGTTTCAATTTCTTTTATAAATTTGATTAATGAACATGTTCTCCCCAGTTGTGACTGGTTTTAGGAAGATTTTAACCATAAGTTTAAAAAATATTTTCAAATTGAGTGTTTTATTTTCATAAATATTTTTTTATTGAAAAAAATTTAATATCCATACTGCTTTTCTTTACATATTTTATTAGGTATTCATGTGATGCATTCATTTACAGCAAAATTTTTACAACAAAGCATCTAATTTGGATGTAAATAATTTTTTTCATCTTCTTTGAAAAAATACAAAAAAATCATATAAAATAATTGAGAGGTAATGTCAGCCTTTCAATGCTGAAACTATTGTTGAAAAAGGTTGACTCAGAGATCTATAAAATAAAAAGTTGAACAAGTCGAACAATGTAATATGCCGAAAGTTTAATGTATTGCCAATGATTGATCTCCAAATTGTAGATTGTCAAATAAAATATTTTATCTGCTTTAAAATGTAACAATTTTCAATGAAAATTTAATGAGAAGAGACCGCTTAGTTAAAAATATCTTTAAAAATATAACATTTTAGGATAAGCTCCTCTCAAAAATTGATTAGGCTGATTCAGCCATTCTTTAGCAAGGTAATTCCAGCAGGATTTTTTACTTATCTGCTCCTCAATAGCACATTTGCCCCCATCGAACAGACAATATCTACCTCCATCGCAAAAGAGTTCCGCTATATAAGTAAAGTAATCGCAATATCAAGTATAGGAATAAAGTCCTTGTTGTCATGTATGATACGGAATAACCTCCTGGGTTTCGAAATGTTGTTTGAAATATAAAAGCCTCGGCTAATATATGCCTTGGCTTTTATCTTTCAAACATTATTTCTCAACCTCGGAGGTTATTCTGCAACATTCACGAAAACGCGTACTTTATTTCTTAAATAAATGAAATCCAAGGAAGTGGGGTTACACTTATTAAATATGTAATGCTTCTGTATAGAAACTTGAAATCTGATATTAATGTCAAAAGTAGAAGTTAAGTAATTGTTTAATGTATTAAGCTCAAATCATACACTAGCTGTCAAGTAGATGTTTCATATTATAAATTCCAGCTAAATAACCAAGACAAGAGTAAGTAGAGAAAATGTAATTAAAACGAATACACTAAAATGTTTACATGTAAATTGTGAAGTACATGCAATTGAAATCCATCGCAGCTCATAAATGTAAAGTGCAAAACAGGTATAGTTCCACTTGACTGCAGGTAACATGAACTTTACATTGTTAGATAAACACCCATTCTCAATATAAGGGCTCAAATAGTGTCGCCTCATTTTCATTTAAAAGAAATACCACTGATGTAATTTTTAAATCAACATTATAAATAGTCATATAACAATGAATAAGAATTCATATAATTATCGATCTGAAAGGGTGTTTAAGGAGTTCCAAATTCAAATATAGTAGCCTATTTGAAATGTACGTTACTGTCGCCGAGGCAAATATTATTCTGAATCCCCTCTGTGTAATATATAGTTTTGATTCTCAAGTAAAAATTTTATGATAAGTTAAACCTTGTATCATATATATTTCTTTTCATAACAATAAATACATTTTCTTTGTGATAATAAATAATTTTTATTGTGCAATGTCCCTGTCGCTTAATTCTATTTCAACCACATTACAAGCAAACACAAAGATTATGCACCTGATAGTTTTTTTCTCCTTTATTTATTGCTGGGCTAAATTTGAAATTTCACTCCTACTTAGATAATGTAACATGAAATTGAACAATTTGAGCAACTTTTATAAATATGTTTACGGAATGAAAGACATTTTCAATCGTAGAGATAAGAAAGAAATGTACGTTACCTATATTCTTCCTTTAAGAATATATATTAAGTAGAAAATATGAGACGACTCTGAATAAGCAAACCCCTTGTACCCTGTAAACTGGCAAAGACATTTTGCTTAACACAATTAAAAATTATTTTTTACATGAAAAGTGGTCATTTGAAATGTACATGACTGAAATGTACGTTACCATGAAATTCGAGTTAAGTGAATCTCGCACGAATTTAATTTGTATTCTCATACTTTCACACACTCAAATGTGTACACAAAGGAAAGTTTCAAAGGTTGGAGGTCGGTGATCTGAAACCATTGAAAAGAAACGTTTCTGCTGAAGAATATATTAAGGTCAATTATATGTAATATAATTTTGATACCTGGTATATATTTCTGAATACGGACCTGTATGATGCATTTCTTATGATATGCAAGTTCAAATAGTATCAATATATTGCGTGTCTAAAATGTACGCTTGTGGAAAAGAATTGATTTTTATCTCAAATGTACGTTATGTATGGTAACGTACATTTTACGTATTTCTTAATGCTCTTTTTTTTATTAGTCAATGAATTTGCGTTTACAATGAGCGAAACAAAATAATTTACAATCCATTTGACAACGGCCACATAAATCCAAAAAAAATACCCCCAATCCTCGTAAATGTTTTAACTGTTACCACATGCTAGAAAATTTATTTCTAAGTGTTTTAAAATTCATCTTTGGCAACCTTTTTGCAGTTTGTTTACTTTTAATATGCGATTTTTCGTAATATTAATTTAATTGTTTTTATCATTTAAAACAAGGTATGCATAGGCTTTTTTGGAAAAAAAAAAAAAAAAAAATGAAATAAAAAACAAAACAAATAAACCCAGAACACAAGAGGGTGGTTACTTTCAAATACTGAAAGGCACACGATACTCATTTTTGTTTGAATCATTGCTTTTTGGGTTATTTTTTCCAGATCTGCTAAAAACACGTATGTTTGTGTTTTGAAAAACGATTTTCAACATACTAAATGAAATTGTTAACAAACTGTTGATGGATATATTCAAAAATAGATTTAAGTTTCAATGGCCAAACACGAACATTTGTTAGATCATGGCAAAAAAACTTGACTCTTATTTTTTACTCCCCTTTACCGAGGCTCAAGTGAGCTTTTCTGATCACTTTTTGTTCGTCGTCCGCCCCCGTCCGTTTCCAGCTGCCCCTTGCTGCCCTTGTAAACTTTTCACATTTTCAACTTCTTCTCAAGAACCAGGGGGCCCAAATTTTGGACCAAATTTGGGTAAAAGCATTTTAGTGAAGGGGAATTTAAATTTTAAAATGAAGGGACATGTCCCCTGGAAAGGGGGAGATAATAAGAAAAGAGAAAAATGGGGTTGGGTCATTAAAAAATCTTCTTCTCAAGAACCACTGGGCCAGTAAAGCTGAAACTTATGTGAAGATCCGGGGGTAGTGTAGATTCTAAATTGTTCAAATCATGCCCCCCGGGGTAAGGGCGGGGCCACAATGGATAATCAAAGTTTTATATAAAAAATAAAATAGGAAAAATCTTTGAAAATCTTTTCTCAAGAACCACTGGGCCAAAAAAAAGTTGAAATTTATGGGGGAAGCTTCCTGGTGTAGTGTAGATTTAAATTGTTCAAAAAAATCCCCCCGGGGGAAAGGGGCCCCAACAATTGGGAATAAAAAGTCTTTATAAAATATATAGGAAAAATCTTTGAAAATCTTCTTCTAAGAACCACTGGGCCAGGAAAAGTGAAGTTTATGTGGAAGCATGTTGGTATAATGTAGATTCTAAATTGTTCATATAATGCCCCCCGGGGAGGAAGGGCGGGGCCACAATGGGGAACCCAAAGTTTTATATAGAAATATATAGGAAAAATCTTTGAAAATCTTCTTCTAAGAACCACGGGGCCAAAAAAAGCTAAAACTTTGGGAAGCATTCTGGGGTAGTGAAATTTAAATTTGGGAAATCATGCCCCCCGGGGGAACGGCGGGGCCACAATGGGGGTATCAAAGTTTTACATAGAAATATATAGGAAAAATCTTTGAAAATCTTCTTCTCAAGAACCACTGGACCAGAAAAACTGAAACTTATGTGGAAGCATCCTGGTATTATGAGATTCTAAATTTTTAAAAAAAATAATGACCCCCGGGGAAAGGGGGCGTGGCCACAATGGGGAATCAAAGTTTTATTTTAAAAATTTTATAGGAAAAATCTTTGAAAATCTTCTTCTTAATAACCACTGGGCCAGAAAAACTGAAACTTATGTGGAAGCATCCTGGTATAATGTAGATTCTAAATTGTTCAAATAATGCCCCCCGGGGGAAGGGGTGGCCACAATGGGGAATCAAAGTTTTAATTAAAAATATATAGGAAAAATTTTTGAAAATCTTCTTCTTAAAACCCACGGGGCCAAAAAAAAACTAAACTTATGTGGAAGCATCTTGGTATTATGTAGTTTCTTAATTTTTCTTTTGATTTGCGCTCTGTGTTGTTTTGGTCCTATATGGGGAATCAAAGTTTTATATAGAAATATATAGGAAAAATCTTTGAAAATCTTCTTCTCAAGAACCACTGGGCCAGGAAAAGTAAAGCTTATGTGGAAGCATTTTTGGTATAATGTAGATTCTAAATTGTTCATATAATGACCCCCGGGGGAAAGGGGGGGCCACAAGGGGGAAACCCAAAGTTTTATATAGAAATATATAAGAAAAATCTTTTAAAATCTTCTTCTCAAAAACCACTGGGCCAGAAAAAGTGAAGCTTATGTGGAAGCATTCTGGGGGAGTGTAAATTCTAAATTGTGGGAAATATATTAATCATGCCCCCCGGGGGGAAGGGGGGGCCATTATAGGGGAATCAAAGTTTTACATAGAAATATATAGGAAAAATTTTTGAAAATCTTTTTTTCAGGAACCACTCCCCAAAAAAAAGCTGAAATATATGTCCCCAAATGGAAGGATCATGGGGTAGTGTAGATTTCAAAATGTCTAAATTATGATCAGTGGGGTAGGGTGGGGAGGGAATTATGTATAACAAGGGGGAAATCTGGTAAAGAACAGAATGGTCAAAGCTTCTCAGGTAGCGATGTGGCCCAGGGGCCTCTTGTTTGTCTGTACCCTTGCACACAGGTAGAAGTAACTAGGCTACGACCTGTGTCAATTTCAGCGAAACTGCACAAAAGAATGGTAATGAACTGAGGTGGAGGGGACTCCCCAATAATATGTGAAATGAACATTCCCGGGAAGTCCCCAAGACATTCATGTAGTTGATGACAAATAACCTCGTTTGTTACATTATGTTTTTCTTTATTATCCTTTTAAAACGCTTCATTGAAATGATTTTTATGTCAATAATTGCTTTTTTTTTTCAATATTTTCTTATTACTAATTTACATATTATTACAAGTTTAAATTTTCGTTACCTATTTCATTTTGAGGCGATCGTGTCTTTATAGTGGTGATTGTGACATATAACACAATGTGTTTTAATAGAAAATTTTTTTTGGAATAAACTGAAACAAAACGATGAATTTTAAGCTTTTTATTAAACAGAAATATATCTTGAAATGTAAAGCCCGTTATGCTAAAATTATTCCATGTTTCCCACTATTGTTGATGTCCCTGGCATACTATACTAACTAGACAGTGATTCCTTATATTTCCATTTCATTGTGAATGAAATTGTAGATTTAGACTTTCAAAATGTAGACATAGATTTAAATAACACGATGACTCCCATGCCAATTTCAATACTGTAAATCACTTTTTATTCGCGAGAACTTTATTTTCGCATAATTACGCGAGAGGGGAATTCGCGAAAACATTTCGCGTATAATAGAATTCCTTAAGATTATATAAAGCAATGCCCCCAAAATTTTTAAAATTTTTCTCGCTAAAAAAGATTGAATGACTATCTCGTGAAAATAAGGTGCCCAAAATTAAGTGATCTACAGTAGTCCTCGCACACTGACGTCAAACACAAAGGCAGCTGCACGATTTTACATGCATATTTGGCCCCCTTTAAAGCGTCAGACACAGAGACAGATGCGCACGAGATTTGCATGCGTATTGGCCTCCTTAGCTGCTGACCCATCGACCTGCCAAAATTTACATTCCGGCAGAATTATCAGGAAATCAACCCCGCTTTTTCAAAGGGTTATTATAAAAAAAATTTAGAAAGGGGAAATTAATCACTAAAATCAATGAATACCCGCACCCACTACATGATGTATCAAAGGCTGGCTTGGCATACGTGACGTGATTTACAAAAAAGACATCATAAAAACTTACTGAAAAAGAATGTACATGAAAAATTTTAATTTGCAATAGTTTACTTCGCATTAGCTAGCTGTCGTGTGAATGCAATTTAATTCGTATTCATTTGATTCGCATTAGTTTACTTCGCATTAATTTACTGCGAATTAAACTCATCCCGTGAACAGGGCATAAATGTTGGCTTACAATATATTTTAAAAAAAGCATCCTCAGGTGGTGTAGATTCAAGTTTGTTCAATTTGACCCCCCGGGGGGAGGGTGGGCCCACACTGGATGGTCAAAAGTTTTACATAAGAATGTATATAGAAAATTTTAAAAAACTTCTCCTCAAAAACAGAAAAGCCATGAATAGTCATATTTTTTTGAAGCATACTCATTTGGGGTAGATTCAAGTTTGTTCAAATCTGACCCCCCGGGGTAGGGCGGGGGCCCCAATGGCCAACAAAAAGTTTTACATAGGAATATGTTAAAAAAACTTTTTTTTAAGGAGAAAAGCCCATGATTGGTCTCTTTTAATAAGGAAGCATCTTCTGAGTTGTGTAGATTCAAGTTTGTTCAAAACAATGGGGGGGGGGTGTTAGAGTAGGGCCACAACGAAAGTTCAAACTCATAGGAAACAATTTATTTAGTGAAAAAAAATGTACAATGTATGTATGCTTAGTTAGTGTAGATTCAATTTTTTTCAAATATTCCCCCCCTCCCTTTTTGGGGGAAAGGGTTTGGGGCCACTTATGCATTTAAGCTTTTTAAAACTATACTTTTTTTTTTAGTCAGTGCTCAGATGAGTGATGTGGCCCCTGACCTTTTTTTGGGGAATACTTGTAATATTTTTTCTGTTTAAACATTAATGTGGAGCATAAAATTTCAAAGATAATGATTCCATTCCTTGGTATGCTAATAAATAAAGGAATATTCAATCCACAATGATGAATTGACAATTTAAAAAAAAACAAAATAGTTAAGAAATATTAAAAAAAAATTTTTTTTTAAATATTGACATTTACCTGAGTGTAGCTTTCAACGGCAAAAAAGAATGTGTAGAAAATGTAGTGTGTACATGTATGGTCATGTAACCCTTCTACCTGTTTTATTTTACTCTTCCTGGTCCTTATGGGATTTAAAAACAGTTTCAGCATTCTATATATTTTTTGGGAAATTTAAAAGAACATTAAAATCTATACAGTTGACATTAAGACCTGTGTCTCCATGAGAACTTTTTGCATAACAAATGCGTGTTTATTAGTGTAAAAACCATAGCTGAAGTAGTAGTATGTACATGTTATGATAATAGTTACATTTGTAAAGTGTAGAAAAAATCTTAAGGTTTTTCCACCATCCCAATTTCAATGGTTTAAAATTCTAAAACTGCATTTTTTTCATTTTTATTTTTTAAGTTTACTAATTATTGCAAAAAATTTATAACCGCCATTTTAAAAATTGGGGGACATAAAAAAACAGAAGTGTATGTCAACATAAAAAATTGTAAATTTTTTTTTAAAAAAGTATTATAAATATTATGTAAAAATGGTTCAAAATTTTCATAATTCTGGACTAAGAGTTCCAAAATACTTTCTACTTATAAGATAATTTTGAAATGTGAATATCAGGGAAATTAGTTTACATTAAAAATACAATAAAGAAAATGTCTGAATGAAGATATCTGAGAAGGAGTTATTGCCCTTGTCACAATTTTTCAAAGATTGAATAAATAATTGAATAATAAAATATACATTTTTTTAAGTTCTGTAATACTTAACAACCCTTTTCATTTTAAAAAAACTTTTTTATTTGGGGATGAATTTAAATTAATTACAGTTTTTGCCAAAACCTATGACATCATTGGAGGATGGGGAAAAACCTTAAATCTTAATCTTAAAGATTTAAAAATTTTTTTTTAAGGTCTGTGATAGCAAATAAAAAATTTTATATTAATTTTCAAAAGGGAAAAAGATGTGTTTGTGACACAGGCCTTTGGAAAAAAAGCTTTTTTAAAAAAAATTTTTGTGAAAAAAAAAAATAAAGGTATGGAAAATTTACACTGGATACCCAATTTCGCTAATCAAATATTTTTTTTTTTTCTAATGCCCTAAAATTTACTTTTTTTGAAAATTTTTCATAGATAAACATTCTTCAATTCTACCAAAACCTTGAAATTAATATATTTCTTAGAAATTTTGAAATCAATTTCAAAAATGACCCACTTTCTTTTACTCGACATTAGTTTGGGTGGTTAAATTTACATGTAAAAAAAACGGTGTTTGAAATGGAGCGGGAAAAGTTGCATATATTTTTTAAAAACTTTCAACAATTTAAAGTTGTTTTATTTTCTCCAGATTGTAACGTTAAGTCCGTTTAAAAATTCCTTTCGCGAAAAATTAATTTGAAAACGTCCACATCAACAACTATACCGCCATGTTGATTATGAATGTAAAAAAAACTATGGTAAAACGAATTTTTCCCCCAAAAAATTATAACCTTTCGATTTTTAAAAAAAATTAGATGGCTAAAAAAAGTTGTTTGTGACTTAGGAAGATCATATGATCAAATTAAAGAAAAACCTTATAAAGCTCGAATGCAAGTGGCAAAAAATTCCCTTGAGTTTAGAAAAATTTTGGGGGGAATTTTTTCCCCTCATTCCCTTTACAATTAGTGAAGGGTTAAAGCTAAAAATTGAAATAAAAAAATTAAGGTCAATTTGGGAATTGATTTCAGAATATCTCGAGAAGTATAAGGAATTCAAAAAGGGAAATTTTGGGAGTAATGAAGAAATTTTTTATATTTAAATAGATGTGGATAGAAAAAAAAAAATTGTAAAGCATTTGATTTAAAAGAATTTTATTGGCGAAAGTAGGTACCCTATGAAAAGAGTTCCATACCTTTATTTTTTATTTTGAACACCTCCCTTTTTTTTAACCAAAATTTAAGGCCTGTGGTTTGTGAAAAACTTTTTCTTTGGGGGCAACAAACTTGAAAAAGCTTTTTAGCATACAGGTAATAGTCAAGGTCACAGTCATTGACCTTGGTGTATTTGAAAGAACTTTAAATTTGTTAAGTATACATACCAAATATGAAGTTTTTCTTTTCTAGGGTTTAAAATTGACAACAGACAGACAAAGAGATAAACAGACAAACAGACAGGACAAAAACCTTAGATCTATCAAAACAGGGTGCATAAAAATTTCCATTTGTTAATATAGTTTAAAAATGTGTTACTTGTATAAAATTATATTTAGCTCACCAGAACCAAAGGCTCAAACTAGCTTGAGAGAAGGATTCCCCGGCTATGCCTTATTCCAAGTGGACAAATTAAAAAAAAAGTAAAAATTGGGTGGGGGTTATTTCAAAATTTTCATCAATCATATGTGAAAGCTTCCTGACATAATGTAGTTTTAATTAGTTTGTTCAAATCATGATGTCTATATATACTTAACCAATTTTGGGCAGATCTAGAGCATATTGATTAAAAAATGAGTAAAAATTCAGTTCCAGTTTTCAGATACTGTATTAATTAATTGCATTGAATAAATAAAATTTAATTATGTCTCATTTTCCATAAAAACACTGTGACTTTTTAGCTCACCTGAGCCGAAGGCTCAAGTGAGCTTTTCTGATCACAGTCCGTCGTCCGTCCATCCATCTAGCTGTCCGTCTGTAAACTTTTCACAATTTCGACTTCTTCTCAAGAACCAATAGGCCAATTTTAACCAAACTTGGTACAAAGCACCCTTAGGTGAAGGGGAGTTTAAATTGTTAAAATGAAGGGCTAAGTCCCCTTACAAGGGGAGATAATCAAGAAAAGACCAAAATAGGGTGGGGTCACTAAAAAATCTTCTTCTCAAGAACCACTGGGCCAGGAAAGCTAAAACTTATGTGGAAGCATCCTTGGGTAGAGTAGATACTAAATTGTTAAAATCATGACCCCCTGGGGTTGGGCGGGGCCACAATAGGGAATCCAAGTTTTACATAGAAATATATAGAACAAATCTTTAAAAATCTTCTTCTCAAGAACCACTGGGCCAGAAAAGCTGAAACTTATGTGGAAGCATCCTTGGGTAGTGTAGATATTAAATTGTTAAAACCATGACCCGGGGGTAGGGCGGGGCCACAATAGGGAATCCAAATTTTACATAGAAATATATAGGAAAAATCTTTAAAAATCTTCTTCTCAAGAACCACTGGGCCAGGAAAGCTGAAACTTAAATGGAAGCATCCTGGGGTAGCGTAGATATTAAATTGTTAAAATCATGACCCCCAGGGGTTGGGCGGGGCCACAATGGCCAACCAAAATTTTACATTGAAATATATGGGAAAATTCTTTAAAATCTTCTTCTCAAGAACCACTTGGTCAGGAAAGCTGAAACTTATGTGGAAGCATCCTTGGGTAGTGTAGATATTAAATTGTTAAAATCATGACCCCCGGGGGTTGGGCGGGGCCACAATAGGGAATCCAATTTTACATAGAAATATATAAAACAAATCTTTAAAAATCTTCTTCTCAAGAACCACTGGGCCAGGAAAGCTGAAACTTATGTGGAAGCATCCTTGGGTAGTGTAGATATTAAATTGTTAAATCATGACCTAGGGGGTAGGGCGGGGCCACAATAGGGAATCCAAGTTTTACATAGAAATATATAGAACAAATCTTTAAAAATCTTCTTCTCAAGAACCACTGGGTCAGGAAAGCTGAAACTTATGTGGAATCATCCTTGAATAGTGTAGATATTAAATTGTTAAAACCATGACCCCCGGGGGTTGGGCGGGGCCACAATAGGGAATCCTAGTTTTACATAGAAATATATAGAACAAATCTTTAAAAATCTTCTTCTCAAGAACCACTGGGCCAGGAAAGCTGAAACTTATTTGGAAGCATCCTTGGGTAGTGTAGATATTAAATTGTTAAAATCATGACCCCTGGGGGTAGGGCGGGGCCACAATAGGGAATCCAAGTTTTACATAGAAATATATAGAACAAATCTTTATAAATCTTCTTCTCAAGAACCACTGGGCCAGGAAAGCTGAAAGTTATATAGGAGCATGGGTAGTGTAGATATTAAATTCTTAAATCATAAAAGGGAAGGGGGTAGTAGGGCATGATAGGTATAGCAAGAGGGGAATCTGGTAAGAACTGCATCACCCAAGTTACTCAGGTGAGCGATGTGGCCCATGGGCCTCTTGTTTCTGATGTTATTTTAAAAACAGATTTTTATGAGTATTTTACCCTATCTTTGGAATTTCAGTAGGCGTGACTTTCGGCGCTACCTAATGGAGAATACTACTAGATTCTCATTGGTTATGAAATTAATAACATAGGAACTTAAAATTGTTTGTTGATAACGATCAGACGACTTATGCCCCACCTCTGTGCCATGAGAGAACTTTTAATTGGCTATTTACTACACCCGTTGACATTTGGCTGCATTTCTATCATATGTATATTTCAACAGTAAAAGGGAAATGTGTAAATTTCAGAAGCTAATTAGGTAACGTCGAGAATGCCACGCCTTACTGAAAGTCCACACTAAGCGTGTAATTCTAATATTAGTCAATCAAATTCTTTGCTCGAGATAATAATACAGTTTCATGGGTTAATTAGACATTTCCACTTGGCACGCAAACTGTTTACAGAGATAAAAGAAAATAAAGACATGTATGCCATATATGGCTGTTTAGATAAATTAACGTAGAAGACAATAGTAATAAACTGTTTTCCAGTGCATTTCTTCTGAAAGTGTAAAAGTCTAAATGAATGTGTTTCTGAGGAAGGGTGTACTGAGTGTAATTCGGAGTTACTGGGTAGATACAAGTAACCTTGAGTTATTCATATACTAAGGGTTGAAAAATTATCAGTGATTGGGGAGGGCTTGCGCCACGTGCCAATAGTCGCATTGAAGTGAAAAATGGCGCATGAAATCAATCACTGGTGGCGCCAAGGTGCGCATTCTATTTTTAGCGATGTTATTTGGAAATATTTTCGGTACAACTTTCGTACTTGTTTTACTTTCGTTTTGAATACAATCAATTTTAAAAACAAATCATTGGTTGAACCTGTCAAAAACTGATTCAGGTTTAACAAAGCACTTACATTATACGTACATTACTTCATTCATTTGTAGGGTAGGGTGGTGTTCTTTTCAAATTTTGACATATTTTAAAACAAATAATGGATAAATATGGAACGCCGTCACTGCCTTATAGCAGAACACAACATATCATTGCGTCAACCTTCCACTACATTATTTTCAACACTTTATGACATTAACCCACACTACTAATGCATTGTGTCAACCTTCCATTACGTTATGTTAACTCTTTATGACATTAACTCACACTACTATTGTATTGTGTCAACCTTCCATTACATTATGTCAACTCTTTATGACATTAACTCACAATACTATAGCATTATGTCAACCTTCCATTATATTATGTCAACTCTTTATGACATTGACCCACAATACTGTTGCATTATGTCAACCTTCCATTATTTTATGTCAACTCTTTATGACATTAACCCACACTACTATTGCATTGTGCCAACCTTCCTTTACATTATATCAACTCTTTATGACATTAACCCACACTACTATTGCATTGTGTCCAACTTCCATTTATATAATTGTGTTGCATTATGCTTGTACTATGCCTAAATAGTTGGCTGGGTTTGACACATGGTGCACGAGCCGGAGGCAGTTTCACTATGTGTCAAAACCCCGCCTACTATTTAGGGATATCATGCATAATGCAACACTATTGTTATTATTATGCTGACTTTTTTATTATTTATGCGGGAATCCCTTTGATTTTTTCC
>NW_026922341.1:0-19516 GCF_032062105.1 Saccostrea cuccullata | reverse complement strand
ATATTTTGTTGCAGGTAAAGTACATGTCAAATATGAAAGACCCATCTCTTTTCAATCAAAAGTTATATATATATAAATATATAATATAATATTTTTGAAAAGTAGGTTAAACTTCTACGTCAAGATCAGAAAGTCAAAAGTCATGATATATTTAGAAAAGTCTTTTCACATGTAATATACATGTATAATTTAAATGCCATATCTTTTCTCTTTCAAAATGATTAATTTAAAATGTTATTTTTTGGAAAGTAGGTAAAATTTTGAGGTCAAGGTCTCACGGTTAAAAAATCATAGTACATTTAGAAAGTTTTGTGGTAATGTACATGTGAAATATAAAAGCCCTATCTCATATTATTCAAAAGTTATGATCAAGGTTAAATTTATTGTGACAGATGCACATACTGTCAAAGATGGCCAGACTGACAGACAAATAAGATTTATTATTACCTAACTTACTATCTAAATTATAATTAGGCATTTTGAACTGTTTCACGGTTTACTTTATGTTTTTGCGTGATCATGAAACAGTGAACTGTTGACCGGTCCACAGAATGAACTGTTGACTGGTTAAAGCGTCATTGTGATATTCAAGCGTTTTGATGATCACGACATCACTATTTACCTGCTCTATAATGAATTAAATTTAAACAAAACACACAAACAATAAATTTATTAAGTATTACTTTAAAATAAAAATATTAATTTAGTCTTTATATTATGTATTCAGCTAATTAATAGCAGGGATTTTCCACCAGCTTTTGGGAATGGGGCCCAGGCCCTTACCATTGGGAATTTAACGACATTTTACAACTTTTTGGGAAATTGTATAGCAAGATGGTTTTCAAGAAATAAACACTTATATGATGAATAAAATTGATTTTTACTTCATTATTTAGAACTATAATTCCTAGAATAGGTCCATTATTATAAAGTTTTAGCCAAATTTCCAAAGATTTTGTTCATTTCATTCAGAGTTCAAACCTTACAATGTGTGTTTTACATGAATTTTTCAAAAAATTGAACACATGCTGTTCATTTTTGGGAAAAATGGAGTGATTTTGCAATTGGGAATGGGCACAGGAAGAAACAAGACCTTTCAGTTAAAACTGAAAGGCGACTTTCAGTAACTTTTCAGTGGGCATTCAGCCACTGAATGGCACATACATTTCAGCGACCTTTCAGTTGCCTTTCAGTCACATTTCAGATACCTTTCAGTCACCATTCAGCGGACACATTTCCGTCAACCTTCAGTGGCCTTTCCATCAACTTTCAGTGACCTTTCCATCAACTTTCAGTGACCCTTCCATCGTCTTTCAGTGACCTTTCCGTCGACTTTCAGTGACCTTTCTGTCGTCTTTCAGTGACCATTCCGTCGACTTTCAGTGACCTTTCTGTCGTCTTTCAGTGACCTTTCCGCCACCTTTCAGTGATATTTAAGTCTCAATTTAGCAATTTTTTCACTAGCGTATTATTTTATAATCAGGTACCTTAAAATATGTCTAAGTAATTATTATTTTTAATTACAAGAATAAATTAATCGTTTATACATGCCTCTTGTAGAAAAAAAAATATATAGGAGATTTTAGCTTTCTAAATGATATTGCTTTAATAAAATCATTCTACTAAGTTTGTAGATAGAGAATCTACAACGATCTTAAATCTTTGACACAGGAACAGGTGCCCGTCTCTGATAATTGTCATCATCCCGATAGAAGATGTGTAATTAATTAGTCTGTCCCCAAAATAAAATATGTGAGACCTATTCAAAATGATTTTTAATTTTCTAGTTACATTTAGAAAACAAAAATTCTTCAAGTGATAAAAAATGATGATCCGATAACCGATTCAAAATTTAAATAAATGCATAACATTCTATAGTGCTTATACGTGTATTTTTTTCATGGAAATATATAGTTTTGATTGATGAGACAGAATTTATATTATTTAAACCATTTCTGGAAGATCGCAAGTATTACGCTATACTGATCAATTTCGTTTCTTAATTATGTCATTGTAAAAACTGCAGGATATTTAGTTTTTGAAAGACATTATTTGAAATTCATTTTTAATTACAAGAATAAATAAATCGTTTATACATGCCTCTTGTAGAAAAAAAATTATATAGGAGATTTTAGCTTTCTAAATGATATTGCTTTAATAAAATTTCTAGATCATTGTAGATAGAGAATTTACAACGATCTTAAATCTTTGACACAGGAACAGGTGCCCGTCTCTGATAATTGTCATCATCCCGATAGGAGATGTGTAATTAATTAGTCTGTCCCCAAAATCCGCGCAACTAACATAGAATATACAAAAGATATACAAGATATATACACATCGCAGCTCCTCGATACAACAGGTGAACTGATTGTTCAATCGATTTCTATAATTTAATTGATTTTAAATCCTCATTTCTCAACAAGAGGATGTAGCGCAATTGATAAGGTCGCGGACACCTAAGCAGGAGACCAGGATTCGATTCTCGGTATGGGAGTAATATTTTTTTTTTCTTATATTAATTTTTTTCCTATTTTTTTTTATTCGGAATTAGATACATTTAATGCTATTATACCAGGAAAAAGTGAAATAAAATTTTTAGGTAAAAAAATAAGCCGATTATTCAATAAAAAGATTCAACTGAATGATCACGGAAAGGTCACTGAAATGTATGTGCCATTCAGTCGACTGAATGGTAACTGAATGATCACGGAAAGGTCACGGGAAAGGGTCTTTTCAGTGACCTTTTAGTGACCATTCAGTGGCCATTCAGCCACCATTCAGTCGACTGAATGGTGGATTTTCATCCTGTGGGGGCCCATATTCGGCCCTACACGGGGCAGTGGAAAATCCCTGTAATAGACAAGTATGTGAATAAACAATTGTGAAAACTTTTTATTGATTTTTTGTGTGTTTTTATTCCAATTTAATTAATTATATAGTAGGTTAGGTAATAAAACACTTATTCAATGACTACTAGGTCTCTCTCTGTTGTCCCTCAGTAGTACGTGGGGAGACCTGGGAAACTGTTGCCCTTGGCCTTTGGCCTCGGGCAACAGTTATCCAGGTCTCCCCCACTACCTCGGGACAACAGTTTGACTGTTTACCTCGTAGTCATTAAATAAGTGTATAATGTTCCCTCCCTTTCCCCCAAAACGGGGGACAATAATGCCCTTGCTGTTCTTGAGAAGAAGATTTATGATGGAAAAAATCCCCTGCATATTTCTTAACGCAAATCAATATTGTGTTTTTATGTCATTTAATTGTTTGTTTGTTGTTAAACATCCCTCTCAGGAATTTTTCACTCAAATGGAGACACCCCCACTTGAAAAATAATGAGGACAAGTCGGATTTGAGGTCAACATTCATTTTAGGAGTTTTCAACCATTAAGACGTAAAGAGACAGGAACTCGATCCTTCCCTTCACCCCATCCCAGACCCCTGTTTATATTCATGACATGTATGCAAACTACTGCTTGTTTTACATTTTTAAAAAAATATGTTAATAGCCTATATACAAATACTTTAATGTGGTCCATCTCTTTGAATGATTTTCATTCCTAATTCTAGGAGGATAGGTTGATGAATGAAATGTCAAGCAATCTTATCATTGATGCACTTTTATTTCATTTAATGCAGTCATATTGTGAACATTTCCAGTTAGAATCATTAGGAGAGTGGGGATGACCTCCAGGGGGTTCAAAACCTTTATACCATTAAATTTACATAACATAATAACACAAAAAGCGCAAAATTATGTATTGTCAAATGGAAAAAGTTTCCTACTATTTAGGAGTCACATGATCATTTGCCATTACTGTTTACAGGGACTGGAAGTGTATCTTGAGATCCCCCCCCCCCCCCTCCAATTTGCAGGACTATAATATAAAAAAGACTTTGGATGCCCTCCACCCTAGAAAACAGACACCACCATAACTTCTCCTTTTATTTGCTTCTCAGAAAATTCTGGTCTGGAAGTCCCCCCTCCCTCTCAGAAAAAAATTCTGTATTTTGTAACTGAATGTAACGTCGATAACGGGCGATAACTCTTTAGAATGTGAAATTCGTCTTATTGCAGCATCGGATGACCTTTGATCCTTTAAACTTTAACCTAACCAGTTGCATTTCAGACTATTTTACCCAAATCTATACCAAAACGTGTACTTACCGACTGCCATAGCTCCAACTTCATGAAATATAATCCAATTAAACACAAAATAATTCCAACTGACATACATGCAATGATGTGTACACAACACTAGGCCTAGTACTGCACGTGCAGTGCTATCTAAAAATGATAATGGTAAAACTAGTACTTAAGTTAGGTACGTGACGCAAGCCCAATGTGATGCAGGTCTTCAGATACATTTACAGTATAAGAACAAATTTAAAATTATTATTTACAAAAGATGTTTTATCTTAACTTTGCCATCTAGGCCTATTTCCAAAAACAGGAAAATAGGGTGTGTTTGCGCGTGTGTGTGTTGATGGGAGAAGGGTAGGGGTTGACTAAATTGATTGGGTATAAATGGTATATGGCAGCTTTCAAGGTGTTTCTGCCTAATCAAGTATAAAAAATTTGTACATTTTGGAAAAAATCATCAAAAACGCTTTAAACTAATTTGAATAATATTTGTTGTTGATCTATATGAGAAAATAGATTTAAAAAGTTCCAATTATGGGCCAAAAATTTACCCCCCCCCCTTGTTTCAAACCTAATTTACATCATTAATTGAATTCTGTTGTTTAATTTCAGACTGGTAATGAATTATGAATATGAAATACATGTACCTATAAGATCGAGGCCCATGGTGACGGGTCACATGTTCACTTGAGAATATTATGCTCAATTTGATGAATACATGGAGGCCCTATTATGTAAATTATTAAATTATATTGACTTTTTCTTTGGTAAAGCCTAATTTTAGAGGAGTGTGCATTTAGAGGCAAACACCTTAGTGCGGGTATTACTGTCTCATGACAGCATCTAGTTTCAAATTCTGTAATTATCTCTGACCAAGTAAACATTTCGAAATGTCAAATATTTCGAAACGTTGAACCCAGTGCACACATTACATTGAAATAAAAAAAATCTCCTAATAACTCGAGGATCCCCTTTTTATTTGAGACATTTTTTTCTCTCAAGTTCACTTTTATTTAAATTTAATACCCCTTTAATTATTACGTTATATTTTCCAAAACAAAGCAAGGAGAAGTGAAAATAAAGTACAATGATTCATGTACATGTACTTTCACGAAAACATTGGGAAAATCTGAGAATATCATTATTGAAGATAGATTTATACAATTTGTTTCAAGAAAAAAAGGTTATCTATCAATTTTACCGTGCATGTATGCGATTGATGGTACCTGTAAATATTGGAAAATAACATAATTATTAAATAATGTTATTTTTGAAGCCCATATTATCAAATATATCCTTTTAAAAATATACGAAGTTATTATCTAATATACTTAAAATTTAAATATGTCCATCTAAATTTAGATATGATATCTTTTAAAAAAAAGACATTTGGTTTTGGCAAAAATATTATTGCGTTTAAACGCAAAAATTATTGCGTTTAATCGTAATATTATTGCGCTTTAAACGCAATAATTATTGCCATTAAATGCAAAGTTTTGCGATTAAACGCAATAATCATTGTGTTTAAACGCAATAAAAAATATTTCTTTCCCTGGACTGGCCTCAACGGGCTTCCGTACTACTGCATACACATATTTATAATTTATCTTTAGATTAGTTTTAGGATTCTTTTTTAAATCCAAATAATTTAGGCGTATCGAGTATGAGAGAAATAGAAGAAAAAATGTAAACAGACGATTTTTTAAACTGAAAGAATCAGCAATTAAGTTTTTTGGAAACGCCCGGGCGCTTGTTTTTAAGACCTAGAAAAAAGTTTTAAAATACTCATGTTTTTTAATAGGAATCATAGAATGCAAAATTTTCAGAAAAAGTATAACATACCCCCTTTCGTCAAAACAAGTTTCACCTGCTTCTTCAACTCTTTCATCGATTTTTCCGTGGTTTGAACAAAACTTTTTATTTCGCGCTTCATACTTTCAAAATCAAAAGCAGAGGAGACTTGGCCCGTTAAATAACTTTGTAACATTTGCCACATCTGCCACTGCTTTTGATGCGTAGAGTAAGAGTAGGCTTATAAAAGGAGACATCATCTTCAGAAAAACAACTAAGGTATGTAAAACAAGTTGATTTCGAACTAATGTATATGAGCATGCACAAGGGCTTTCTTTCTTCTTTAATTATATAAATACTGTAATGTATTTTGCATGTAAATGTATTGCATGGATACAGTAACATATTTTGTATATTAACATGAAACCTGATATTTACATCACACACACTTGAAGGAATAAAATCACGAAAATTTGAGATTATATGGAAATGCATCCTAATGTTTATTTTACATGAATGATGGGAATGTTGATACATGTATCAATATAACAAAATATTTTAAAACTCTTTTCCATTTAAAATTTGCGATAGGAAAACGTTTGTTGAACCCGCCTCTAAGACTTGAATGTTACATTCATGATTTGCAATCGCTGCATTACAACCGTAACAGTTGCATCATCACCGTATTGCAGAAAAACACACTTGACAAAACCATCAATAAGATAAATAGATGTTTTAACTTTCCGAATCATTCATTGATGAATTTGATGTAAAGAGATCTGCTATACTTTAATTAAAATGATTACTCTCAAATGTCAAAACATACATTATTTACTTAAACATAACCATGTCCCAGAATGCATGAACATTTCGCTAGCACTTTTAAAGGACTTCATTTTTTTTATTTGTGAGTTGTCTACTTTAATTTTGCATTAATTAAAGAATTAAAAAAAAATCACACAGCATTTGGCTTTTGACAAAAAAAAAAAAAAACAAACAAACAAGAAACAACAATATTGTGTGGTATATCTTGTAGAAACCAGAACATGTGGTGGAAAGGACATAAATGCCAAAGCACTGGAGAGGTACTAGGCGATATGACAAACATATATTGCTCTTTTTGTATACCCTTTGACCACGATTGGTAACCACAATCTTCAAATAAATAAACAAACGGTCCAAAGTTAGCTTCGATGAGTTGATTTGTGTACAAGAAGGCCATTATAAGTCATTTTCGGCTCGAAGACATTTAAAATTCTTTGTGCAAAATGGCAAGAGAATATACCAATTTATTCTTATAAATAAAATAAAAACTTATTTAAGGATTATATTATTTCTCAGTAACATGTATTTTACTTATTATAACAAGGAGCACACGGCGGTAGGGACTGGTCGGCAGGGCTCATTCCTCATGGCACCTGATCCCACCTCTGATGTTCTAGACGTCTAGCTGTGTTTGCTCTGCTCCTGATTTGTATTGTTTCAATGGACTTTTGATCTTGAATACTGTTCGTTATCTCATAAATTTCATTATATTTGATTCAAGTGAAAAGGAAACCAATCACAAAGATTTTGCCCTCAAAAGACATTTTCGTAAATAATCATAAAGCTCTGCTAATTTGAATTCACTTTTATTCCTAATCTTATTTCTTACAAATAGATTTACATAAAATAATAGTCTATGTTTCCTTTCTCTAGGAAAGTTTGAAATTATTGGAAGGCATTTGAAGAATTCAACCTCTCGCTGTCGATCTACAAATGAGCAGTACATTGTATGTATTACATGTATAAATGCATTTTATAAAAGAATTTAAACTATTTTCTTTCAACGTTAAATATGAAATGTAAAGAAATGAAGCTTTTTTTAATTTTTAAACTGATTGAAAAATCACTTGATCATTTTATTAGTATTTTTTGTCATCCAACTGTTTCCTTATAATTTTCCTTAATTAAACTAAATGCTCTTACATGTATCAATGCTAGAAAGATGACAACCATGATCATTCAGGTTGGTTTGAAATTAAAGCAGGAATTTCATACAAGTTTTTCATCATACATTGTTGCAAAATTCCACAGAATGGGAGAAATATCGAGCAATGGAAATTATTATCAATTACATGATGCAAGTCCTATGCATAATCAGAAAAAAGTGCCTATATTTATAAAAATACTTGCTTTTAAAGGGGTATGATTAAGTCCCATCAAAGGGGATCAATTTGGTCAACCAATCACCTTATAGTTCATGTGTAACTAGTGCTAATTGTAACGGGGACCGTTACAGATGTTCCCCAAACGCTCCCCAACTCCTTTTTGGTGCCATATTCCCTGTAAGCTTCATTAAATAAGACAAACTCTATGCATCTGCGATTTTAAAAACATTTAAAAAGAAGTGTACAAAAATCATTTAAACTTTAGCATTGCACGCGTGCACATGTGAATGCATTTGCGTCATGACCATATCATCTTGTCTACACAATCTATATTTTTAATACACACGTCCATACATGAGCATGGTGACCATACCTTCTTGTAGAAGTCCATTACATCTATCTATGTTCTAAATTCCACCCCGTTTGGGTGAAAACTAAGGGAGTTATAGCTGTTAAAAGTTTCAGCCAATCAGATTGCAGCACATGTACACGCACGTGTATGCATGTGCATGGTGACCGTACCTACTTGTAGAAGTCTATTATATCTATCTATGTTCCAGATCCCATCCTGTTTGGTTGAAAACCAAGGGAGTTATAGCTGTTTAAAGTTTCAGCCAATCAGATTGCAGCGCACGTGCATGCACGTGTTTTCATCATAATTGCTTTATTTCATGTTGTAGGATATCCTAATGCATGACTATGTTCAAAATTTCAAAGGATTTCGTCAAAAAACAAGAAAGATATTGAGACTTTAGTTGCAGCCAATCAGAGCGAAGTGCACGTGCATGCGCGTGAGATCTTGCTATTTTCATCATGTCATCATGTCTATACTACTAATATATCCTCACATTATGAGTTTCAAAGCATTTCATCTAAAAATAGAACAGTTGTGGCTATATCTATTATATTGGTCATTTCACGTGTTGCACGTGCACGCTCTTGCAAGCACGTGCACGCAAAATGACCTTGATTCCGCAAATCTACATAACATGTCTACTAACCCTTAAAAAGGTTTTACCTACATCGGACGAACAGTTTACAAGATCATTCCCGGACAAAAAAGTTCCAGGAAGAAGAAGAAAAATAATAATAACTAGATGAGATCTCGTTGCGAGCAACGAGTAGGTCTTCCGTTCGATTTTTGATAAGGTTATAATACAACTTTAAATGAAAAAAAGTGTTCAGATCAATTATTCAAAATACGTGAGAACACGTTTAAGAGTGAAATCTATCAATTTCAAACAACTTCCGGTCTTTATAATTCACTTCCGGTGTGACCGGAAGTACTAAAAATGACCTATAACTCCTTTCTGAGTGTAAAGGAATTATCCCTGATAATTTCGAGGAAAAATGATCGTTTTTTTGACTACTTCCGGTTTGGAAAAAATAACTTCCGGTGGACATAATATAACTCGGGACACTCTATTTGCCTTCATAAGAAACATTAAAAAAAGAAAAAAATAAAATTTTGCATATTTTTCAACTACTTCCGGTTGACGACGGACGCGACGGCAACAAAAACCATATATCCTTCTCAAATCTAGGAGTCATATTCTATCATCCCTGAAAGTTTCAGGACCCAATCTTCAACCGTTTTCGAGAACACTCTCGGACAAAATGACACTTTAAAAACAGAAAAATGGCCATATCTCGCGACCGGAAGTGACGACGGCAAAATAAAAAAAAACGCATAAAGTTCAAATAGTTTCCTATCATTGCTGAAAGTTTCATGAAAAACTGTCGAGGCGTTCTCGAGAAATCGTCTGCACAAAATCGATAAGAAAAAAAAATAATAATAACTAGATGAGATCTCGTTGCAAGCAACGAGTAGGTCTTCCGTCCGATTATTGATAAGGGTATAAAACAACTTTAAATGAAAAAAAGTGTTCAGATCAATTATTCAAAATACGTTTTTTAGAACACATTTAAGAGTGAAATCTATCAATTTCAAACAACCTCCGGTCTTTATAATTCACTTCCGGCGTGACCGGAAGTACTTAAAATGACCTATTACTCCTTTCTGAGTGTGAACGAATCATCCCTGATAATTTCGATGAAAAATGATCGTTTTTTTTGACTACTTCCGGTTTGGAAAAAATAACTTCCGGTGGACATAATATTACTTTTGTTCTACATGTTTTATTTGCCTCAATAAGAAACATTTTAAAAAGAAAAAAAAAATTTTGCATATTTTTAAACTACTTCCGGTGGACGACGGCACTTCGACGAACAACAACCATATAGCCTTCTCAAATCTACAGTCATAATCTATCATCTCTGAAAGTTTCAGGACCCAATCTCCAACCGTTTTTGAGAACACTCTCGGACAAAATGACACTTTAAAAACAGAAAAATGGCCATATCTCACGACCGGAAGTGATGACGGCAAAATAAAAAAAACGCATAAAGTTCAAATAGTTTCCTATCATTGCTGAAAGTTTCATGAAAAACTGTCGAGGCGTTCTCGAGAAATCGCCTGCACAAAATTGGTAAGAAAAAAAATAATAATGATAATAGTGGAAAAGAAACAACAGAATTAAAATGTAGACACAAGGTCTTCCGTTGGAGACGCGAAGACCTGCTCTAAATCTTATTGTATCCCCAACTTCGTTTGGGGAACATAATACATTGAATAGATCTATTAGAAATATATATATAAAAAAAAAACTGTACGTGCATTTTGTATTTTAAAAAATTGACAAACCTTGTACATTTCTCTCCTGTATAATTTGGTTTACACTGACACTGCCCAGCTCCGTCACATTGAAGATATCAGAACCTGACAATTTGATTTAAACAAAATGTCATTTTTGATTCACATAAGTTAAAAGTTCATGTGAGCCTTACAGAGTATTGTTTTCCGCATTCACTTCTCTAAGACCGGTCGTTTAAAATTTTTTCCATTTTTTGGTAGAATTGTTTAATAAATCTTTATTACATGTAGCTTTTCCATAAAAATGCCGACAATCAGAAAACATTTTGAATATGGTAATTATTTAAGCTACTTCAAATAATAACATAATAATTTCCTATTATGATAACTGGACTTTTTTAAAATCAGGAAATTGGCCATAACTTGCACTGACTTTTCTACAGTTGACGTTTACTTGGACATTTAAAATTCTATCATGTACGGAAGTACAGAATTGATAATGCATAAGAAAATGTGGTCATAGGTATGGTGTTAGGGGCACTAACTTGTGAAGACCGGGAGCTGAGGGTAGGGTCGTTGTCGTTTTCTTCAAGGACAACTTATAAGTGCATTGAAATAACCGTTATTTCTCTCCTGTTTAATGAAATGTTGAGCTCAATATTTATATCGTAAAGGAGCTTCCGTACATAGCCCTTGTGTAAAAGTTTTTCCAAGCGTCTTTAACTGTAAAAAAATGTCAGCGCTCCAAATAATAAAAATCCAGTGACTACTCGTATATGTAAAACGACTTTGAATTACACAAACGAAAACCGTGCCTTTTTAGTAAATGCATATATTATACTTTTATGTAAATTACTTGAATCTGATTCGTCGAGAAACATTTGATAAAAAACACTAGTACCCGCTTAATAATGAAGCCACGCCCTCCTGCTTAGAAACAGTCAACATTGCTTGACGACGGGTGTTATTACAAAAAATAGCGACTGCGCGGAATTTATGCGCGCACGGTTCACTGTAATATGTATTTGTATAAAACATTCAGTATAATATAATAAATACTGCATGTAGTTGAGTGTAACATTGAAAATTTTCACCCCTCGAAAACCATTGTCAACCTCGGCTGCGCCTCGGTTGACAATGGTTTTCTTGGGGTGAAAATTTTCAATGTTACACTCAACTACATGCAGTATTTATATAATACAACCATCAGAAACGAACATACCAACAGGATCACAATCACACGATGTGCATCTTCCATCTGATGACCTTTGATAGTGGTTGTCCTTACACCTCTCACAGTGAGGACCGTCCGTGTTGTCCCTACAGTCGACACAACGACCTCCCCTCCCTGTACTCTGGTAAAGATCCTGATCAAATGAGCAACTGTCCGCTTTGTTGTTGCACTCACAACCTAATACGAATATATCCATTCCATCAATAAAGCTGTTTTCTTGCGTGATGATTGTAACTTTAATCATGTTGAATGAATGATTGATTGTATACGGTTTAACGTCCCTCTCCAGAATATTTCATTGATATGGAGACGTCACCATTGCCGGTGAAGGGCTGCAAATTTAGGCCTATGCTCGGCACTTACGGCCTTTGAGCAGGGAGGGATCTTTATCGTGCCACACCTGCTGTGACGTGGTGCCTCGGTTTATACGGTCTCTTCCGAAGGACCGCCACATTTAGTCGCCTTTTACGACAACGAAGGGGGTACTGAGGACCTACTCTAACCCGGATTCCCACGGGGCAAGTTGAATGAAAAGAAAAACTAATAAAAGAGGATTTCTGTCCAAATTCCAATTTTGAAATGCTCATCAAAATCACAGTTTTCATGCATAAACGAATTCAAAGGAAAAAGTTGAGGTTGTCTTTCTGAATACTTACGCTGGCACTCATAAGCGCTGCTAGATGTTGCTCTTGCCCACGGTTTGTCGTTGTACATAGGCAGACACTTCTCACAGTCAACTCCAGCTGTGTAGTGTTGACATCTACAAACTTCTCTGTCTGATTCTTGGCTTTCTGGAGTATAACATTCACTGGCATGTCCATTACAATTACACCTAGAAATATACAACTAGTACTTTTAGACTGTAACTTGAATGAAATGGTGAAACTATTCTAGAAAAGTTTCCATGATGTACCAAAATATTTTTATAAGATATTTTGTACAAATCAATGTTTAAATTCTTCTTATTTTTTAAATGAGCATATATACTTTTTGGATCTGAAGAAAGGTCGAAAAAGTTAACCAGTCGCTATTATACTTAACATTTTACTTAAACATTTCATATAAGTACCTTGCACCAACAACTATATCAGAAATAGCGTAGTAATATGATTTCAAGACCGTATCGCCACCAAAATCCTCGTCTCCAAATGTATCCATTCGGGTAAGGGAAATCCGTATAGCTGTGGCTGATACCCATTCCTGATAAAAAAAATAAGGGGAAGTTTAATATGTGTACATTGGTCTGAAAAGTATGAAGAGATTATCAATGATCGAAGTTTAATTGGCATGCATGTTCGTACGTTCAAACGAGAAAATATTGATTGTATGTTGTTTAACGTCCCTCTCGAGAATTTTTCACTCATGTGGAGACGCCACCACTTGCCGGTGGAGAGCTGAAAATGTTTTCCTTTACTCGGCACCTAGGTCCATTGAGCAGCGGGGAATCATTTCTGTGCCAGCACCTACTGAGACACGGGACCTCAGTATAATTACCGGTATCCACGTCCCACAGTGGGATTCGAACTCGCGACGTTTAAGGATCAAAGATAAAAGTAGAATTATGAACATTGATAGAACCTACCTGCAAGACAGGATTATTGTCGAAACTAGACAAACCAGGGCGAAAATCCAAGGTACTAAATGGCACACGAACACCAGTCAGTGGGAAAAGGTCAGTGTATCCACGTTTGCTCGAACAGATGGCTTCATCGGCTGCAGTCGGATACCACCTATCAGGTTTTCCATATGTATTCCGACAGGACGCACTGAAAAAATGATATGGCGTCCAGTCACTGCTTTCAGTAGTTCTCTTGAAGATTGCAAAACTTTCAGGTACTGAAGTTTGGAAACGCAGAGTGATATAATCAATATCATAGGATTTTTCTGGAAAGAATTAGAAGAGAATAATTATTCACATGAATGAAAATAAGCTATGATATGATTTTTTAATGAATTTTTACTTTTATCCATTGCAAAAGTCACGATTAATATTTTTTCCCTTAGGAAATTTAAAATTACATTATAAGACTTATGCGCGCAGTGTATTTTTTTAAAGAAAATTTTAAAGTACATTAACAAACAAAATATACACTCAATGTATCTCCTTACTTAAATCGAGAGTTAAGTTGACCACAACAGGGTACCTAATGCCGTCGAACATTGTATCTGACTGCCACCAGGTTCTGGGGAATTCCGCGTCCGTCGTCATTTCCGGGGGGTGCCTGGTCCTAGGACTCTGAGCGTCACAGACCTGGCAGGGTAGTCGCCGACCCCAATCTGAAATGGGGCAGAACTCCGTGGGCCCCGCCTGACCACACGTGTTGGTGGCCTGGACGGACCTATTGAAGGCAGCATTTACAAACGGAGGGCTACACATCTGAAGGTTACCTCGGTCATCGTTACAGACTTGTCCCTCGGAGATGGCGGCTAAAAAGCCCAAATATAACAAAATAGAAAAGGACTTCATCTTCTGTAATTCATGAAATTTCCTACACGGTAAATGGATGTACAAAGCTTCACTGGAATCTACTTAAGTAGTTTTTTTGAAACGAAACTTAATTTGCAATCTATGTATCGTCCAATTAAAAGCTTGGGAATGTTTGTGAACTACACTTATAAGAAGTTTCGATTTACCTCCCACATTATAAACGTGACTTTTATTGTAGATTGTGTGTAATTTACAAAGCGAAACAAAGAAATTGTTTTATGAATATTTTTAGAAGTCATTGACATTGTATACTTCTAGTATGGTCAAATTAAGAGCTATCAACATGATCAACTGATGAAAACTTCATTCCTTTGTTCATGAACAAAAAATCAACTTTTATATAAATCTGTTGTAAAAAGCATGGATATTATTTTATAGAACTCGAATATGACTGTTTTTTTTTCTATTTAAACTTCAAATTCTTTTCATCTTATGTATGCAAAATCTTTTATTTTGTGTGACGGGTCGGCAGGGGGATGTATGGAAGCCCTGGGAGGACATTGACTTACTTGTTATGCCTTTTTTGTTATAACTTATTTGCTTTGACTTATTTGTTGTGAATGTGTTGTAGCTAGTTATAACTAAGTGTAAGAAAGCTATTGAGAACCTGTTGCGTGGCTTACTTTTATAATTAAAATAATTTTTAGCCCAATTTTAACTGGTTTTGATTGATGAAATGCAGTTTAACGTCCAGTACAGTTGTGATTACTTAATTAATTTTGTTGTTATAACTTAATTCTTATTTCATGTTTCTTAAAAGTTATTACTTAATTCTTATATGTCACTTTCAGTTTGCATAATGATTGAAGACAAGAACATGATTACTATTTTATCTTGTCGTTAGTAATAAATTCAAGGGCAAAATATTACTGTTTTCTCTGCCTCCATCTCTCACGCCTTTTTTGTGAGTAAACTTGTGATAACAAATTTTAACTACCAAGAATTCAAAGTTAAGTCATAAGAACTAAGTCAAAACACATGAGAAGTAAGTCAATGTCCCTCCGGAGCGTCCGTTATTAACAGATAAAAATTTAATCATCACATCAGTACTGTACGTTTAACTAAAACAGTATAATTAATCGTTCTCAATAGCTTACCTACACTTAGTTATAACTAGCAACAAAAAACAACAAAAAATTCGGAACAAATAAGCCAAAACAAATAAGTCATAACAAGTAAGTCAATGTCCTTCCAGGGGTTCCGTAACAATGATTTTCTCAGGATGTCTTCAACAAAAAAAAAATGATTTTCTTACTTGTTATGATTTTTGTTATAACTTTTTTGTTTTGACTTATATTTTCAGTTAAGTACATGTAATATTGTACTTTATTTCCACTTTTCCAGGCTTTAAAAAAAAATAACGTAATAATACGGAAGCCCTGGAGGGACATTGACTTACTTGTTATGACTTATTTGTTATAACTTTTTTGTTTTGACTTATTTGTTTTGAGATTTTTTCTTGTTAGTTCTAACTGAGCGTAGGTAAGCTATTTAGAACAATTAATTGTAGTTTTGTAGTTAAACGTACAAAACTGATGTGATTACTAAATTTTTATCTATTAATTACAGACTCCCCTTGAGGGATATTGACTTATTTCTTATGTGTTTTGACTTATTCTTTCTGTGTTTTTACTTATATCTTATGTGTTTTGACTTAGTTCTTATGACTTAACTTTGAATTCTTGTTATTTTGAATTTGTTATGACAAGTTTAGTTTACAAAAAGTGGCGTGAAAGATGAAGGCAACGTATAGTTTCAGAAAAAAGAGAAAAAAAAATGTCCTTGAATTCATTACTAACGACAAGATAAAATAGTAGTGACTGTCAGTTTGTCAATCATTACGCAAACTGGAAGTGACAGATAAGAATTACGTAATAACTTTTAGAAAATAAGAATTAAGTTGTAACAACAAAAATAATATTTTCTTTAGAAATCACAACTGTACTGGACGTTAAACTACAATTTGTTAATCAAAAACCACAGTTAAAATAGGACTAAATATCATTTTTATCATAAAAGTAAGCCAAGCAACAGGTTTTCAATAGCTTTCTTACACTTTGTTATAACTACAATGAAGCGCATTAAAGTGGTAAAATTTTCCATTTGGATGAAACGTTTTGAGTCATGCTTTGACCGTAAATTATAACATAACGACACGCCCATTTCTTTAGAAGCGAGAAAGAAATATTCGTCGTAATGTTTTAGGGCAACCCACTTACCGCTACAAACAACATGAGTTACACTAAATTAAAGATTTTTGAATAAGAAAAAATTATATAGAGAGTCCCCGCTCTTGTAAAACACGCATTGCAACGAAATTGTACATAATTATGATTTTATCATGTTTATTGGAGTTAGCATAACACATGTATCGGTCGAACACGTGCTTACTCGGTGTTTATGCAGACCGTCAATTTGATTGGCCATTATATTTATGGAATACCTGTTCTACAGGTATTCAATTGAATCATTTGACCGATTTTTCCTTTCTAAAGAAATGGGCGTGTCTTAAGATAGATCGAAACGTTCCATCCGAACGGAAAATTTTACCACTTCAATGCGCTTCATTGTAGCTACGAAACATTCACAACAAATAAGTCAAAAAAAAAGTTATAACAAGTAAGTCATAACAAGTAAGTCAATGTCCCTCCAGGGCTTCCGTATAATAATCAAAGGCGTATAAGATTCTAATAAAAGTAAACTTGAGAAAAAATGTCTCAAATAAAAAAAAGATCCTCGAGTTCTTAGGGTTTTTTTTTATTCCAATCATGCTCTGGGTTCAACGTTTCGAAATATCTTACATTTCGAAATGTTTACTGTGATATGGGTCAGGTATAATTAGAGATTGAAAACAAAGGATGAGTCATTCTACATCATATGCATGAATACTTGATTTATGCACTGGATATAATAATCACTCTCAAAACGTTAACGCACTTATGCGTCAAATAACCCGATGACTACAGAAGTAATTTAATTTATATAATGAAGAGTAATTTACACACAATATAAGATAATTACCGAGTATTTTCATACGATTTTTTTCATAGCAAAGTTATTGAAGAAGATTTTTTTAAGATATGATATAAGACTAAGTAAGATATAAGACTCAGTCGTATAAATAAGAAAGTACATGTAGTTCAAGGAAGGGAAGACGGTGTTTTCGTTCTACACAAAACTTCCTAACATAATCAAGAGCTTATATTGAGAAATTAGACTAGGGAAGGATTCATGTAGGACAGCTAAAGAAATAAGTGTCCTAGATGTTTAATATTATTTTCTCCCAAAACTAGTAGAAAATATAATTGAACATTATACATTGTATGTAGTTATGTTAAATATTATACATGTAGTAGTTTCTTTACAAACATGAACAATGATGCAAATAGACAAAAAACTTTTGCATATAGAGAAACTGCATTAGACGTTGTGATAAGTACTCTTGAAAAAGCTAAACGATTTATATTCAAAGGAAAAAGTTACTGTAATTTTTTTCTCGAACAGATAAGCTCTTGAAATTCCTTTTCACCAAAAGGGGAAAATAAAAATTTTAAATTGATCAAGTTCAACTGAAAAATTTTTCATCTTCAATTTTAACGCGAGACAGCTCATAATTTATATTTTAACTTGTATCATTCTTTTTCTTTTCTTATTTCGAAATTGCTACACTTTGAACAAATATACTGTTCGTAAAGTTATCGAAAATGTGTCAAAACTCTGTTGAGTTAAAATACTAGTACTAAATTAAAGGTCCACCCCGGTCAAAAAAGATGATTTTTTACATTTCAAATCAAATTCTACACTTGTTAGATCTCGTCAGGAACTTAATTCTGGCTTGTCAATAAACATGTAGGTACGTAGAAAAGGGTGCATTCAAGGACAAATTATAAAGAAGTTCGAATTTTAACAAGCAATGATCGTTCTCATAAAACAACAATAAATACAACTCTGTAAAGAAAGAATTGTTTGTTTTTTGCTTGCTTTGAACATATATTTTATTGACAAACATGTCAAAGGGATTGGACGCAAGTTCTTAAATCTTAGATAGTCCTCTTCCATACTTAAAATATCAAAAGCCAAACAATATTTAAAGAAAGAATTAACACGGATCCTTAAAATTCCAGAGGTGAGATAAGGTGCCTAGAATTCGAAGGAGTAAGCATTTCCTGTAAGCTAATCAAACCCGCCGCTTGAGCCCAATGTGTTGATCAAGAAGACGAAATTAAATGAAGCTTTTTTAAAACTATGTTAAACCTAAAATGATAAAAAGAGCTTTATTTCACAAACTATTGACCCATTTGAAATGCACTGAAAAGTTTTAGCAATTATAGTTTTGATGATACATCTTATTCTGTCGAGAAAAAAAACTAAAGCAAAATGACAACTAGAAATATGTACATAGGACATGAATGCCCCGCCAAGGAAATATTAGGAAAGCAACATGAAAATTTGTATGTGTATAAAATTTGATCAGAATATCTCGAATACTGATGCAGCTGAATTGCTTGTTTGGAAAATATAGGTCAGATCCAGCATCCGAAGCAAGTCTGGTAGTGTCCATCCCTAGATGCATCATCCATGAAAGTTTGGTTCAGGTAGGGCTTATAGTTACTTGGGAATGAAAATATAGGTCAGATCCAGCATCCGAAGCAGGTCTAGTAGTGTCCATCCCTAGATGCATCATCCATGTAAGTTTGGTTCAGGTAGGGCTTATAGTTACTTTGGAATGAAAAAATAAGTCAGATCCAGCATCCGAAGCAAGTCTGGTAGTGTCCATCCCTAGATGCATCATTCAAGTAAGATTGGTTCAGGTAGGGCTTATAGTTACTTGGTAATAAAAATATAGGTCAGATCCAGCATCCGAAGCAAGTCTGGTAGTGTCCATCCCTAGATGCATCATTCAAGTAAGATTGGTTCAGGTAGGGCTTATAGTTACTTGGTAATAAAAATATAGGTCAGATCCAGCATCCGAAGCAAGTCTGGTAGTGTCCATCCCTAGATGCATCATCCATGCAAGTTTGGTTCAGGTAGGGCTTATAGATACTTGGGAATGAAT
>NW_026922340.1:0-19596 GCF_032062105.1 Saccostrea cuccullata | reverse complement strand
TTATTATATATGTCTTAACAAAATATTAACAGGTAAAAAGATATAAAAGAAAACGTGTCATTTTTTACGAGATAAGTATGAGGCTATTTTTCGAGCCCAGGCGAGCGTCGATGCCCTCTTACCTGGAAAGCTCTATATGCAAAATGTCACATCTACTATCCTTCCTCTACCTTCACTGAAAATCTCAAGTCGATATCTTAAGTCGTTTAGGAGGAGATCTCAGGACAAGCAGACCCTCTAAAAATCAGTAAATCGTCCATATCTCACGACCGGAAGTGACGACGTACTTATGAAAAATTTCCGACAATGTTCAGATAGATATCTATCAGATCTGGAAATTTGGTGAGAATCGGTTCAGCCGTTTCTGAGAAATCGCGTGCACAAAATCGGTAAGAAAAATAATAATAATAATAATAATAGAGAAAAAGAAACCGAACGAAAACAATAAGGTCTTCCGTTGGAGACGGAAGACCTTAACTAGGGCTAATTGTAACGGGAACCGTTACAGATGTTCCCCAAACGCTCCCCAACTTCCTTTTGGTGCCTTATTCCCTGTAAGCTTCATTAAATAAGACAAACGCGATACATTTAAGACTTTTACAAAGTTTTACCAGAAGTATTCAATTTCAGCATTGCACGCATGCGCATTTGAATGCATGTGCGTAATAACCATATCATCTTGTCTACACTATTGATATATTTTAATATACTAAATATTACAGCATTTAATCCAAAAATATCTTTAATCTAGTGTATTTTGAATTCTACACATTTCACGTGCACGCACGTGCATGCCTGTGCATGAAGACCATTCCCTGTTGTAGGAGTCTATAATATCTATCAATGTTCTGAATCCAATGCTGTTTGGTTGAAAACCAAGGGAGTTATAGCCATTTAAAGTTTCAGCCAATCAGATTGCAGCGCACGTGCATGTGCGTGATTTGATGAAAATTAATATATATGACATTGTAGGATATCCTAAAGCATGCCTATGTTTTAAATTTCAAAGCATTTCGTCAAAAAACAAAAAAAGATACTGAGATTTTTGTTTCAGCCAATCAGAGCCAAGCGCACGTTCATGCACGTGCAAGCATGTTCATGATGACTTTACCTTTTTCTAGGAGTCCATTATGTTTGTCTATGTTCTAAATCCCATGCTGTTTGGTTGAAAAACAAGGGAGTTATAGCCATTTAAAGTTTAAGCCAATCAGATGGCAGCGCACGTGCATGCGCGTGATTTCATGAAAATTCTTATATACCATATTGTAGGATATCCTAAAGCATGCCTAAGTTTTAAATTTCAAAAAACAGAGAAGATATTGAGATTTTTGTTTCAGCCAATCAGAGCAAAGCGCACGTGCATGCGCGTGAGTTCGTGCTAATTTGACAATGTCACCTTATCTACACTATTAATATATCTTTATATAATGAGTTTCAAATCATTTCAGTAAAAAATGTAAAAGTTATAGCTATATTAAGTATATCAGTCATTTCACTCATATCACGCGCACGCACGTGCACGCGTATGCGCGCAAAATGACCTTCGTTCCGCACACCTACACTACACACCTATTAACCCTAAAAAGGTTTAAGCTCAGTTGGGTGAACAGTTTCTGAGAACACCCGCGGACAAAAAAGTCCGGAGAAGAAATAAGAAGAAAAAAGAATAATAATAAGAAACAGAGTAAAAACAATATGTTCCCCAACTTCGTTTGGGGAACATAATAAGAAACAGAGTAAAAACAATATGTTCCCAAACTCCGTTTGGGGAACATAATAAGAGCAGAGCAAACACGGACCTCCGAAACATCAGAGGTGGGATCAGGTGCCATGGAGGAGTCAGTCCAGCCGATCTCATCATGGGACGTAGGATTCGAACCGTTGTTCCAGTCAAAGTGGCCGGACTTGGACCAAGTAAGGAGACAGGACGCACGAACGAAGGAAACTTCGAAATTTCATTATGACGATCGATTTGGGGTTAGGAAACTCTACCCGCTGGGACTCGGAGAGCAAGTTCGCATCAATAAAGAGAAACAGTGGACAGATAGTGGCACAATCACTAGAGCAAATTACAAAACTCGATCATACCTAGTGGAAACTCTTGCTCATCATAACTATGTACTTAGTTGGTTTATTTAATACCCAGGAGCAGAGAAGAAGATTTTCAAAGAAATAATGCATTTCACTACCTACTTATTTAGCCCCGCCCTAGCACTAGAACCCCTGACCCCAGGGCCATGAATTTCACAATTTTGGTAGAGGACTCATTGCTGATTACAATCATACAAACAGTTTGACTGCTTGATGTCCAGGAGTAAAGAAGAAGATTTTTTAAGATTGCATTAATTTTAGTGGTTTTGGTCCCACCCCTCAGGCCCCAGGGGGGCAGGGATCATGAAATTCACAATTTTTGTTCCCTTTCACCCATAGATGCTTAGTGCCAAATTTGGTTGAAATTGGTTTAGCGGTTTTAGAGAAGAAGCTGAAAATGTTCAAATGTTAACACACGACGAACGACGGACGGCGACAGACAAACACGGATGGCAATAGGTCACCTGAGTTACTCAGGTGACTTAAAAATTTGGTATGTATTAAATTATGCATTTTATCATTAGGTTTTCAAATACCTTCACAGTGGTTGAACATGTAGAGTTTAATGAAATTGAACACATCCACCCTAAGGCATGTGAACGTAGCATGTGTTCCTTGCTGAAGTGCAATGGATGATTCACTCCCCCAAAACTTGAGTTCAATTTCGCCAGTATCATCAGACACATATATAATTCTTCGTCGCGAATTTGGAGTTTCTAATACATTTGTTGTCTACAAAATAATAACAATGGTCAGTATAATGTAACAGGTGACACTTGAAATAACTTAAATTCTGAAGTGCAATACTTAGTAAATTGTTATAAAATTTGATTTGTGTGCAAATTGGACTACTATTTGGGGTATTAAAATTCCCCCGATATTGCACATTTAACCTCACAAATGCTGGACACAAGGTGATGTATAGGAAAGCTGTGCATCACTTTAATAGTGTGAAAATTCAAGGGAGCCATTTTTTTGCGGATTATTTTATAATAAAATGGTATTGACTAATAGCGAGCGCAGAAAGTGGTGCAAAGCGCCACTCGTCACTGCGAGCTCTTAAAGCAATGCTTGGGTGAAGAGAAATTTTCACTTGAATGTTACTTGGATTTTGATTGGTTAATAGCTGTTTTAAAATACATCGGAAAATATTGTAGGTTATCAATAGCAATGAAGCTGTAGTTTTGTGATACTTTTGAAGAAGATCAATATATTAATTTATTGCAATATTTAAACATTGATATTAAAATCTTTTAACAAACTGAATATAGTTTTTCCATTCTCTCCGATACTGGTGCATAGGCCTTTGTGTTGTGAAACAGGTTTTCCAGTCGGCGAGCAATGTTTGGAAGCTGGTTAAGCAGATATAAAGCAATAAGGACAAGGGTGCGCCATGCATGAGTTTGCAGATATAAAGCAATAAGGACAAGGGTGCACCATGCATGAGTTTGCAGATAAATTATCTTAAAAGAGAATGGTAGTAAACATTTTTCCACAGCGTATTCCCTGAAAGAGCAAATAACTGCAATTCTCGGCGGGGGGGGGGGTACTCCATGTTATTTGGAGTTACATGTAAAACATTGTGTTAATATCATACTAGGGGTGTGAAATTCAGTGACAGAAAAAAGTTATTGTGCCTCCTATTAATATTCAGTGTACAGTGTGTCTAATGCTTTTTTTTTTAAAAGAAAATGTACACCTACTCATCACTGTTACACATTTATGCATATATCTATATATTTACCATTGTTTTGATCCTTTTCTCTGGAGGTTCCATTGAGTCGCTGCTGACAAATCTGCGGGAAAATAATTATATAACGGTGGTATTGTGGGTCGTTCCTAGCAATGTTTTCGATCCCTACTAATCATTAGTATCCTCTTCATCCAACAATAAATTAATGACCATTGTGAACAAAAAATGTCATAAGCGACATGAAATAAATTTTAATGTCAGGATGGCTCATATTAAGCTTCGAAAGTGGAAAACATCGTCATACTGTTAACTGAAGCAACACGTCATACTTTGGTATGGAGACGATTTGGATCGATACCTGAAATTTTGGCGGGAATATTCCAGGGGTGCCTAATGTCCCATTAGCGCTACTTCCGGTACATGCAGGGATGTTTCGCCCCCAGACGTTTCGTACCAAATCCCAATTTTCAATTTACAATTAATCAATTATACATCACTTTTTGAAATGGTGTTTTTTTTTAATTGAAATTTTTAGTTCTGTAAATTTGCGTCGATTATAATTGGCACTGGTCACTTAACTTATAATTATTTTCCTCGTTTGCTTATTCAGATAATTGCATTATAAGAGTTTAAACACCTCCAAAAACTTAATCAGGCACTTAATTATTATTACTGAATAAATATGATTAATTATCAGTTAATACACGACTTTCCAAATAAAAATGATATAGGCTACAAGCCGAATTAAATGAATAAAATTGTTGAAAAACTATGAAAAAGAAATAAATAAATAAATTAAAAAAATGAAGACCTTCAATCAAATAAATATGTATACCTTATAGGTTAAATTATATGTAACGTGAAACGTCTCGGCGCGAGTTAATATGGTGGACTAGGTTAGTGCGGAAAAAAAAGACACTTTAAGGTAGTTTGTCGAAGTAAACCCAAACACTTAGAGGAAGTTCAAGGTGCATGTTCATCACCTGATTCATTCTACATGGGTTCGATTGACCTAAGCGAGTCGGACAATACAGACGCATGGACAGTAAAGCTGAAGGTGTGTCGGAAGTACATTACATTCAAGATCGACACTGGTGCTGACACATCTGTGATAACGTACAATTCATTGCCAGTAAAGCCCAAACTGCAGGCTTCAACAAATCAGCTGTACAGCCCAGGAGGATCAGTAGAGTGTAAAGGGATGTTCGTTGCAAAGACTCTTCACAAGAACAATGAGTTTCATTTTCGAGTGTATGTGCTTAAGTACTCTAACAGTGGTTCTAATTTGCTCAGTCAAAGTGTCGCACACCGTATGTGACTCGTTATGAAAATCGAGGAAATTCGAGATGTGTTTGGTACACATGGATGCGTCAAGGGCCTACCAGTCAAGATAACGCTGAAGCCCGGAGCCACACCATATTGCGTCACAATAGCTCGCAGGATTCTGTTTCCATTGATGCCAAAGGTCGAGGCAGAACTAAACCGAATGGAGAACGCAGGGATCATTGCGAAGGTCACAGAACCGACGGATTGGTGTGCACCCATTGTGACAGCATTCAAGAAAAACGGGGATGTTCGCTTGTGTGTTGACCTTAAGAAACTGAATCAAGCAGTCAAGCGTGAACATTACATGTTGTCCAACTTGGATGACATTGCCCCAAAGTTGAGCAAGGCTACAGTCTTTTCGAAGCTTGATGCTAGTAGTGGTTTTCACCAGATACCTCTAGCTCCAGAGAGTTGTCACCTAACTTCCTTCATAACTCCGTTTGGATGATACTGTTTTCGGCGGGTACCTTTCGGGATAACGTCAGCCCCTGAAATATTTCAGCGTCGTAAGTAGTATAAGCGGTCTGGCCGGCCGGGTCAACTGAGTGCACTTTTGGGGCTGAGGGGGATAGGGGGTTCAAGGGAGTGCACTTTTGGGCCTGGGGGGATAGGGGGTTCAACACAATGCAGGTTTGGGGCTGGGGGGGATAGGGGGTTCAAAAGAGTGCAGATTAGGGGGGTCTAGGGGATAGCTGGGTCAATTCAGTACATATAGCCCCCTAAATACGGGGGTGTGTTTACATTATACTATATACGCTGCTACTACAACCTCTTGCATCATCTTTTTTATACCTGTTGCATCATCTTATACCTGTTGCATCATTTTTTTATACCTGTTGCATCACCTGTGAGGGGGCCGTGTGTAAAAATACCATAGACTTACCTATGCATTATGACGTCATCCGGTGTATAAATACGGCTTTTCTCTGACTTTCGGCTCATTCTACTGTCAGAGCCAGCTCCCTGCCGGGGGGTCATGGATTCTACTAGAGAAAAACAGTTACATGCTCAGCGATTATTAGAATGGAAAAAAAGGGAGAGAGTCTTTATGAAAATAAAGATCGAGAATTAGAGCTTAGGAAAAGAAATGCGGAAAGATTACAGAGAAGAGCTCTACAAGAACAACAACGACAACAACAACGACAACTACGGGAGAGAGAATTAGATCAAATTCTTGGTGAAAATAAAGAGCGAGAATTAAAGCTTCGGAAAAGAAATGCCAGACTATTACAGAGAAGAGCTCAACTAGAAAAACGACAGCAACAGCAAAGGACTAGGGCGCATGAGGGGTCAAAGTTACCTATTCATTCACCACCCAAACCCAAGGCCATATCCCAGTATTATCGAGTCACAGTGAATGATAGGATACACTCTAGAAAATTTAAAGCTCAACAGGAGTTTTACACTGTGATTTTTAACGAGTTTCTAGAGGAAGAAAACAGAGGATTTGTTCGGCGATTATTCAGACACATGTTACAAACTTTCAAATCGAAAATGCAGTGTAATCCTAACGATTACCTCCGCCTGAACATACGCCACAAATCTCTGAATCAGAGATTTGGTACGAGTTTACTCAATGTAAAGATTTTAACGAGGACGTCATTTTAGACAAAATAGAAAGTGTGCAACAATCCAGAAAGGAGTTCAAACTGGGCGACGGGGGCATGGAATTTGATATGTTTCGGGTCAAGTATCCCGAGGGAAGTGGTGGCCAGAAAACCAAACATTTACAAGTGAATAAGGAGACTTTTAAGAACAATAAACAATCCATCGTTCGGATCGTCAATCCCTGGGATAAATTTTGTTTAGCTAGAGCCATCGTCGTGACTCGATTACACAGTCAAAAACCCGAACATCCAGACCCCGAATGGGAAAAACAATGGAAACGCATGAGATTAGGAGATGTAAGAGCCAATGACCAGAAGAACCAAGCCATAGCCCTCATGGAACAGGCCGAGTGTGATATCACTCAAGCTTGTGGATATGAAGAGTGGACGAATTTACAACAGGTGTTAGCTCCTCAGTATCGACTGAAAATATTTCAGTTCAAGTCTACTTCAACTAAACTCACCTTAGAGCCTATTTACAAAGGTTGGGGAGACGGAACTTATTTGAACATTTTGTTAGACGACCATCATTACGATGCCATTCTATCGATGCCGGGAGTGACGGGGAACCCCTATTACTGTGATCATTGCGACGTGGGGTACAGGACTGTCACAGAACATCGCTCCAAGTGTCCTCATCGCTGTCCCTATTGTTTAGGACAACACCCTAAATGTCCCGATGAAGGGATCAAGATTCGATGCCAGGAATGCCATGGAATTTTTAAGAACAGGACCTGCTACGAAAATCATTTAAGACCCCATAGTAAGAAGACCACCACTACTGTCTGCAATTTAATGGAACAATGCGAGAAGTGTCAGTCTTGGATACCTTAGAAATTATTCCCTCATCACAAGTGCGGAGGACAGAAACGGTGTAAGATCTGTAAGAAAATCGTCGATGCCGATCAATAGTGCTACGTACAACAGAAGCCCCAGAAGAAGAAGAAGGGGAAAGACACCTTACAGTTTTACATCTATTTCGATTTCGAATGCACTCAGGAAACCGGCATTCACATCCCTCATCTGTGTGTGGCACACCGCGTCTGTCAACATTGCAATCAGTTAGACACAGACCAGCCCTGTCCTCATTGTCAACACATGGGACCCCGTCAGCACCTATTTCAAGGACCAGACACCTTAAAGAAGTTCATGGACTGGTTATTACAACCCACTACAGGTACTAAGAATTCCTTTTTAGTACACGACGAGGCCATCGTCATCGCCCATAACTTCAAAGCCTACGACGGACAATTCATTTTGAATCACCTGGTGCATTCCACTTGCCTGAAACCTAACGTCATCATGAACGGCAGTAAGATCTTGTCCATGGAAATATGCGGACTGAAATTCATCGACTCCTATAGTTTCTTACCATTTGCATTAGCCCAGATGCCCTCCGCTTTCGGATTCGACGAATTGAAGAAAGGCTATTTCCCCCACTTTTTTCATACGGAACAGAACCAGAATTACGTAGGACCTTATCCACCGGCAGCTTTCTACAAACCGCACGAAATGTCTAACAGTGGACGACGGGCTTTTTTTGAATGGTACGAACAACAGAGGGGGAAAGTGTTGGATTTCCAGAAAGAGTTTGTAGAGTATTGTGTCTCGGACGTCGACATTTCACACCGATGCTGTGCAAAGTTTAGAACCACCCTCAAGACTTTGGTCAATGTGGACCCTTTCCAGGAATCCATCACTTTTGCCAGTGCTGCTAATTTAGCCTACCGTCGACAATTCATGCCTGAAGACACCATTGCCATCATTCCTAACCTTCATTATCAACCGGCACGACAATATTCGGCTAAAGCCTGTCGGTGGCTCACCTGGATGAGTCAACAGAGTGGATGTCACATACAACATGCCAGAAACGGGGGCGAAGTCCAGATCAGAAATTATACCGTCGACGGATACCAGGAAGCGACTCGCACCGTCTACGAATTTTACGGGTGCTATTGGCACGGATGTCCCACCTGCTATCCCAGTTTACAGACCGAAACTCATCCTCATCGGACCCAATTTACTTACCAGCAATTACACGAAGAAACCATCAGAAGGACTTTGACTTTGGAGGATATGGGGTATACCGTCCGTAGTATCTGGGAGCACGATTTCGATCAGCAAGTGCAAAAAGATGCGAGTTTACAACATTTTGTACGAGACCTGGACATTCCGGATCCTTTGAAACCTCGAGAAGCCCTGTACGGAGGCCGGACCAATGCCACCCGATTATATTGTGAGGAAGGGGACACGAGATACGTGGACGTTTGTTCCCTATACCCTTACGTGTTAAAACACAGACCTTTTCCCGTAGGGCATCCCGAGATCATCACAGACGAGTTCCAGGACGTGAGAAATTATTTAGGTCTCATTCACTGTCGGGTCTTACCTCCCCGAGACCTCTATCACCCCGTATTACCTTATCGGACGGGAGGCAAGTTATTATTTCCCTTATGTCGCACGTGTGCCGAACGACAGGACTCTACTTCTCAAGATCGATGTCAACACACCGACCAGGAACGCAGTCTCACGGGTACTTGGGTGACGACCGAATTACATAAAGCCCTAGACATGGGATATACCTTAGATCGAATCTACGAAGTGTGGCATTTTAAAGAAAGCAGTCAAGAGTTATTTGGAGTTACATGTAAAACATTGTGTTAATATCATACTAGGGGTGTGAAATTCAGTGACAGAAAAAAGTTATTGTGCCTCCTATTAATATTCAGTGTACAGTGTGTCTAATGCTTTTTTTTTTAAAAGAAAATGTACACCTACTCATCACTGTTACACATTTATGCATATATCTATATATTTACCATTGTTTTGATCCTTTTCTCTGGAGGTTCCATTGAGTCGCTGCTGACAAATCTGCGGGAAAATAATTATATAACGGTGGTATTGTGGGTCGTTCCTAGCAATGTTTTCGATCCCTACTAATCATTAGTATCCTCTTCATCCAACAATAAATTAATGACCATTGTGAACAAAAAATGTCATAAGCGACATGAAATAAATTTTAATGTCAGGATGGCTCATATTAAGCTTCGAAAGTGGAAAACATCGTCATACTGTTAACTGAAGCAACACGTCATACTTTGGTATGGAGACGATTTGGATCGATACCTGAAATTTTGGCGGGAATATTCCAGGGGTGCCTAATGTCCCATTAGCGCTACTTCCGGTACATGCAGGGATGTTTCGCCCCCAGACGTTTCGTACCAAATCCCAATTTTCAATTTACAATTAATCAATTATACATCACTTTTTGAAATGGTGTTTTTTTTTAATTGAAATTTTTAGTTCTGTAAATTTGCGTCGATTATAATTGGCACTGGTCACTTAACTTATAATTATTTTCCTCGTTTGCTTATTCAGATAATTGCATTATAAGAGTTTAAACACCTCCAAAAACTTAATCAGGCACTTAATTATTATTACTGAATAAATATGATTAATTATCAGTTAATACACGACTTTCCAAATAAAAATGATATAGGCTACAAGCCGAATTAAATGAATAAAATTGTTGAAAAACTATGAAAAAGAAATAAATAAATAAATTAAAAAAATGAAGACCTTCAATCAAATAAATATGTATACCTTATAGGTTAAATTATATGTAACGTGAAACGTCTCGGCGCGAGTTAATATGGTGGACTAGGTTAGTGCGGGAAAAAAAGACACTTTAAGGTAGTTTGTCGAAGTAAACCCAAACACTTAGAGGAAGTTCAAGGTGCATGTTCATCACCTGATTCATTCTACATGGGTTCGATTGACCTAAGCGAGTCGGACAATACAGACGCATGGACAGTAAAGCTGAAGGTGTGTCGGAAGTACATTACATTCAAGATCGACACTGGTGCTGACACATCTGTGATAACGTACAATTCATTGCCAGTAAAGCCCAAACTGCAGGCTTCAACAAATCAGCTGTACAGCCCAGGAGGATCAGTAGAGTGTAAAGGGATGTTCGTTGCAAAGACTCTTCACAAGAACAATGAGTTTCATTTTCGAGTGTATGTGCTTAAGTACTCTAACTGTGGTTCTAATTTGCTCAGTCAAAGTGTCGCACACCGTATGTGACTCGTTATGAAAATCGAGGAAATTCGAGATGTGTTTGGTACACATGGATGCGTCAAGGGCCTACCAGTCAAGATAACGCTGAAGCCCGGAGCCACACCATATTGCGTCACAATAGCTCGCAGGATTCTGTTTCCATTGATGCCAAAGGTCGAGGCAGAACTAAACCGAATGGAGAACGCAGGGATCATTGCGAAGGTCACAGAACCGACGGATTGGTGTGCACCCATTGTGACAGCATTCAAGAAAAACGGGGATGTTCGCTTGTGTGTTGACCTTAAGAAACTGAATCAAGCAGTCAAGCGTGAACATTACATGTTGTCCAACTTGGATGACATTGCCCCAAAGTTGAGCAAGGCTACAGTCTTTTCGAAGCTTGATGCTAGTAGTGGTTTTCACCAGATACCTCTAGCTCCAGAGAGTTGTCACCTAACTTCCTTCATAACTCCGTTTGGATGATACTGTTTTCGGCGGGTACCTTTCGGGATAACGTCAGCCCCTGAAATATTTCAGCGTCGTAAGTAGTATAAGGGGTCTGGCCGGCCGGGTCAACTGAGTGCACTTTTGGGGCTGAGGGGGATAGGTGGGTCAAGGGAGTGCACTTTTGGGCCTGGGGGGATAGGCGGGTCAACGGCAGGTTTGGGGCTGGGGGGGATAGGGGGTTCAAAAGAGTGCAGATTAGGGGGGTCTAGGGGATAGCTGGGTCAATTCAGTACATATAGCCCCCTAAATACGGGGGTGTGTTTACATTATACTATATACGCTGCTACTACAACCTCTTGCATCATCTTTTTTATACCTGTTGCATCATCTTATACCTGTTGCATCATTTTTTTATACCTGTTGCATCACCTGTGAGGGGGCCGTGTGTAAAAATACCATAGACTTACCTATGCATTATGACGTCATCCGGTGTATAAATACGGCTTTTCTCTGACTTTCGGCTCATTCTACAGTCAGAGCCAGCTCCCTGCCAGGGGGGGGTCATGGATTCTACTAGAGAAAAACAGTTACATGCTCAGCGATTATTAGAATGAAAAAAAAGGGAGAGAGAATTAGATCAAATTCTTGATGAAAATAAAGATCGAGAGTTAGAGCTTAGGAAAAGAAATGTGGAAAGATTACAGAGAAGAGCTCTACAAGAACAACAACGACAACAACAACGACAACTACGGGAGAGAGAATTAGATCAAATTCTTGGTGAAAATAAAGAGCGAGAATTAAAGCTTCGGAAAAGAAATGCCAGACTATTACAGAGAAGAGCTCAACTAGAAAAACGACAGCAACAGCAAAGGACTAGGGCGCATGAGGGGTCAAAGTTACCTATTCATTCACCACCCAAACCCAAGGCCATATCCCAGTATTATCGAGTCACAGTGAATGATAGGATACACTCTAGAAAATTTAAAGCTCAACAGGAGTTTTACACTGTGATTTTTAACGAGTTTCTAGAGGAAGAAAACAGAGGATTTGTTCGGCGATTATTCAGACACATGTTACAAACTTTCAAATCGAAAATGCAGTGTAATCCTAACGATTACCTCCGCCTGAACATACGCCACAAATCTCTGAATCAGAGATTTGGTACGAGTTTACTCAATGTAAAGATTTTAACGAGGACGTCATTTTAGACAAAATAGAAAGTGTGCAACAATCCAGAAAGGAGTTCAAACTGGGCGACGGGGGCATGGAATTTGATATGTTTCGGGTCAAGTATCCCGAGGGAAGTGGTGGCCAGAAAACCAAACATTTACAAGTGAATAAGGAGACTTTTAAGAACAATAAGCAATCCATCGTTCGGATCGTCAATCCCTGGGATAAATTTTGTTAAGCTAGAGCCATCGTCGTGACTCGATTACACAGTCAAAAACCCGAACATCCAGACCCCGAATGGGAAAAACAATGGAAACGCATGAGATTAGGAGATGTAAGAGCCAATGACCAGAAGAACCAAGCCATAGCCCTCATGGAACAGGCCGAGTGTGATATCACTCAAGCTTGTGGAGCCCTAGAATGGACGAAATTACAACAGGTGTTAGCTCCTCAGTATCGACTGAAAATATTTCAGTTCAAGTCTACTTCGACTAAACTCACCTTAGAGCCTATTTACAAAGGTTGGGGAGACGGAACTTATTTGAACATTTTGTTAGACGACCATCATTACGATGCCATCCTATCGATGCCGGGAGTGACGGGGAACCCCTATTACTGTGATCATTGCGACGTGGGGTACAGGAAATTCACAGACCATCGGACCAAGTGTCCTCATCGCTGTCCCTTTTGTTTAGGACACCCTGAATGTCCTGAAGACGGGAGCAACATTCGATGCCAGGAATGCCATGGAATTTTTAAGAACAGGACCTGCTACGAAAATCATTTAAGACCCCATAGTAAGAAGACCACCACTACTGTCTGCAATTTAATGGAACAATGCGAGAAGTGTCAGTCTTGGATACCTTAGAAATTATTCCCTCATCACAAGTGCGGAGGACAGAAACGGTGTAAGATCTGTAAGAAAATCGTCGATGCCGATCAATAGTGCTACGTACAACAGAAGCCCCAGAAGAAGAAGAAGAAGAAGGGGAAAGACACCTTACAGTTTTACATCTATTTCGATTTCGAATGCACTCAGGAAACCGGCATTCACATCCCTAATCTGTGTTTGGCACACCGCGTCTGTCAACATTGCAATCAGTTAGACATAGACCAGCCCTGTCCTCATTGTCAACACATGGGACCCCGTCAGCACCTATTTCAAGGACCAGACACCTTAAAGAAGTTAATGGACTGGTTATTACAACCCACTACAGGTACTAAGAATTCCTTTTTAGTACACGACGAGGCCATCGTCATCGCCCATAACTTCAAAGCCTACGACGGACAATTCATTTTGAATCACCTGGTGCATTCCACTTGCCTGAAACCTAACGTCATCATGAACGGCAGTAAGATCTTGTACATGGAAATATGAGGACTGAAATTCATCGACTCCTATAGTTTCTTACCTTTTCCTTTGGCCCAGATGCCCTCCGCTTTCGGACTCGACGAATTGAAGAAAGGCTATTTCCCCCACTTTTTTCATACGGAACAGAACCAGAATTACGTAGGACCTTATCCACCGGCAGCTTTCTACAAACCGCACGAAATGTCTAACAGTGGACGACGGGCTTTTTTTGAATGGTACGAACAACAGAGGGGGAAAGTGTTGGATTTCCAGAAAGAGTTTGTAGAGTATTGTGTCTCGGACGTCGACATTTCACACCGATGCTGTGCAAAGTTTAGAACCACCCTCAAGACTTTGGTCAATGTGGACCCTTTCCAGGAATCCATCACTTTTGCCAGTGCTGCTAATTTAGCCTACCGTCGACAATTCATGCCTGAAGACACCATTGCCATCATTCCTAACCTTCATTATCAACCGGCACGACAATATTCGGCTAAAGCCTGTCGGTGGCTCACCTGGATGAGTCAACAGAGTGGATGTCACATACAACATGCCAGAAACGGGGGCGAAGTCCAGATCAGAAATTATACCGTCGACGGATACCAGGAAGCGACTCGCACCGTCTACGAATTTTACGGGTGCTATTGGCACGGATGTCCCACCTGCTATCCCAGTTTACAGACCGAAACTCATCCTCATCGGACCCAATTTACTTACCAGCAATTACACGAAGAAACCATCAGAAGGACTTTGACTTTGGAGGATATGGGGTATACCGTCCGTAGTATCTGGGAGCACGATTTCGATCAGCAAGTGCAAAAAGATGCGAGTTTACAACATTTTGTACGAGACCTGGACATTCCGGATCCTTTGAAACCTCGAGAAGCCCTGTACGGAGGCCGGACCAATGCCACCCGATTATATTGTGAGGAAGGGGACACGAGATACGTGGACGTTTGTTCCCTATACCCTTACGTGTTAAAACACAGACCTTTTCCCGTAGGGCATCCCGAGATCATCACAGACGAGTTCCAGGACGTGAGAAATTATTTAGGTCTCATTCACTGTCGGGTCTTACCTCCCCGAGACCTCTATCACCCCGTATTACCTTATCGGACGGGAGGCAAGTTATTATTTCCCTTATGTCGCACGTGTGCCGAACGACAGGACTCTACTTCTCAAGATCGATGTCAACACACCGACCGGGAACGCAGTCTCACGGGTACTTGGGTGACGACCGAATTACATAAAGCCCTAGACATGGGATATACCTTAGATCGAATCTACGAAGTGTGGCATTTTAAAGAAAGCAGTCAAGAGTTATTTGGAGTTACATGTAAAACATTGTGTTAATATCATACTAGGGGTGTGAAATTCAGTGACAGAAAAAAGTTATTGTGCCTCCTATTAATATTCAGTGTACAGTGTGTCTAATGCTTTTTTTTTTAAAAGAAAATGTACACCTACTCATCACTGTTACACATTTATGCATATATCTATATATTTACCATTGTTTTGATCCTTTTCTCTGGAGGTTCCATTGAGTCGCTGCTGACAAATCTGCGGGAAAATAATTATATAACGGTGGTATTGTGGGTCGTTCCTAGCAATGTTTTCGATCCCTACTAATCATTAGTATCCTCTTCATCCAACAATAAATTAATGACCATTGTGAACAAAAAATGTCATAAGCGACATGAAATAAATTTTAATGTCAGGATGGCTCATATTAAGCTTCGAAAGTGGAAAACATCGTCATACTGTTAACTGAAGCAACACGTCATACTTTGGTATGGAGACGATTTGGATCGATACCTGAAATTTTGGCGGGAATATTCCAGGGGTGCCTAATGTCCCATTAGCGCTACTTCCGGTACATGCAGGGATGTTTCGCCCCCAGACGTTTCGTACCAAATCCCAATTTTCAATTTACAATTAATCAATTATACATCACTTTTTGAAATGGTGTTTTTTTTTAATTGAAATTTTTAGTTCTGTAAATTTGCGTCGATTATAATTGGCACTGGTCACTTAACTTATAATTATTTTCCTCGTTTGCTTATTCAGATAATTGCATTATAAGAGTTTAAACACCTCCAAAAACTTAATCAGGCACTTAATTATTATTACTGAATAAATATGATTAATTATCAGTTAATACACGACTTTCCAAATAAAAATGATATAGGCTACAAGCCGAATTAAATGAATAAAATTGTTGAAAAACTATGAAAAAGAAATAAATAAATAAATTAAAAAAATGAAGACCTTCAATCAAATAAATATGTATACCTTATAGGTTAAATTATATGTAACGTGAAACGTCTCGGCGCGAGTTAATATGGTGGACTAGGTTAGTGCGGGAAAAAAAGACACTTTAAGGTAGTTTGTCGAAGTAAACCCAAACACTTAGAGGAAGTTCAAGGTGCATGTTCATCACCTGATTCATTCTACATGGGTTCGATTGACCTAAGCGAGTCGGACAATACAGACGCATGGACAGTAAAGCTGAAGGTGTGTCGGAAGTACATTACATTCAAGATCGACACTGGTGCTGACACATCTGTGATAACGTACAATTCATTGCCAGTAAAGCCCAAACTGCAGGCTTCAACAAATCAGCTGTACAGCCCAGGAGGATCAGTAGAGTGTAAAGGGATGTTCGTTGCAAAGACTCTTCACAAGAACAATGAGTTTCATTTTCGAGTGTATGTGCTTAAGTACTCTAACAGTGGTTCTAATTTGCTCAGTCAAAGTGTCGCACACCGTATGTGACTCGTTATGAAAATCGAGGAAATTCGAGATGTGTTTGGTACACATGGATGCGTCAAGGGCCTACCAGTCAAGATAACGCTGAAGCCCGGAGCCACACCATATTGCGTCACAATAGCTCGCAGGATTCTGTTTCCATTGATGCCAAAGGTCGAGGCAGAACTAAACCGAATGGAGAACGCAGGGATCATTGCGAAGGTCACAGAACCGACGGATTGGTGTGCACCCATTGTGACAGCATTCAAGAAAAACGGGGATGTTCGCTTGTGTGTTGACCTTAAGAAACTGAATCAAGCAGTCAAGCGTGAACATTACATGTTGTCCAACTTGGATGACATTGCCCCAAAGTTGAGCAAGGCTACAGTCTTTTCGAAGCTTGATGCTAGTAGTGGTTTTCACCAGATACCTCTAGCTCCAGAGAGTTGTCACCTAACTTCCTTCATAACTCCGTTTGGATGATACTGTTTTCGGCGGGTACCTTTCGGGATAACGTCAGCCCCTGAAATATTTCAGCGTCGTAAGTAGTATAAGCGGTCTGGCCGGCCGGGTCAACTGAGTGCACTTTTGGGGCTGAGGGGGATAGGGGGTTCAAGGGAGTGCACTTTTGGGCCTGGGGGGATAGGGGGTTCAACACAATGCAGGTTTGGGGCTGGGGGGGATAGGGGGTTCAAAAGAGTGCAGATTAGGGGGGTCTAGGGGATAGCTGGGTCAATTCAGTACATATAGCCCCCTAAATACGGGGGTGTGTTTACATTATACTATATACGCTGCTACTACAACCTCTTGCATCATCTTTTTTATACCTGTTGCATCATCTTATACCTGTTGCATCATTTTTTTATACCTGTTGCATCACCTGTGAGGGGGCCGTGTGTAAAAATACCATAGACTTACCTATGCATTATGACGTCATCCGGTGTATAAATACGGCTTTTCTCTGACTTTCGGCTCATTCTACAGTCAGAGCCAGCTCCCTGCCAGGGGGGGTCATGGATTCTACTAGAGAAAAACAGTTACATGCTCAGCGATTATTAGAATGAAAAAAAAGGGAGAGAGAATTAGATCAAATTCTTGATGAAAATAAAGATCGAGAGTTAGAGCTTAGGAAAAGAAATGTGGAAAGATTACAGAGAAGAGCTCTACAAGAACAACAACGACAACAACAACGACAACTACGGGAGAGAGAATTAGATCAAATTCTTGGTGAAAATAAAGAGCGAGAATTAAAGCTTCGGAAAAGAAATGCCAGACTATTACAGAGAAGAGCTCAACTAGAAAAACGACAGCAACAGCAAAGGACTAGGGCGCATGAGGGGTCAAAGTTACCTATTCATTCACCACCCAAACCCAAGGCCATATCCCAGTATTATCGAGTCACAGTGAATGATAGGATACACTCTAGAAAATTTAAAGCTCAACAGGAGTTTTACACTGTGATTTTTAACGAGTTTCTAGAGGAAGAAAACAGAGGATTTGTTCGGCGATTATTCAGACACATGTTACAAACTTTCAAATCGAAAATGCAGTGTAATCCTAACGATTACCTCCGCCTGAACATACGCCACAAATCTCTGAATCAGAGATTTGGTACGAGTTTACTCAATGTAAAGATTTTAACGAGGACGTCATTTTAGACAAAATAGAAAGTGTGCAACAATCCAGAAAGGAGTTCAAACTGGGCGACGGGGGCATGGAATTTGATATGTTTCGGGTCAAGTATCCCGAGGGAAGTGGTGGCCAGAAAACCAAACATTTACAAGTGAATAAGGAGACTTTTAAGAACAATAAGCAATCCATCGTTCGGATCGTCAATCCCTGGGATAAATTTTGTTTAGCTAGAGCCATCGTCGTGACTCGATTACACAGTCAAAAACCCGAACATCCAGACCCCGAATGGGAAAAACAATGGAAACGCATGAGATTAGGAGATGTAAGAGCCAATGACCAGAAGAACCAAGCCATAGCCCTCATGGAACAGGCCGAGTGTGATATCACTCAAGCTTGTGGATATGAAGAGTGGACGAATTTACAACAGGTGTTAGCTCCTCAGTATCGACTGAAAATATTTCAGTTCAAGTCTACTTCGACTCAACTCTGTTTAGAACCTATTTACAAAGGTTGGGGAGACGGAACTTATTTGAACATTTTGTTAGACGACCATCATTACGATGCCATCCTATCGATGCCGGGAGTGACGGGGAACCCCTATTGCTGTGATCATTGCGACGTGGGGTACAGGACTGTCACAGAACATCGCTCCAAGTGTCCTCATCGCTGTCCCTTTTGTTTAGGACAACACCCTAAATGTCCCGATGAAGGGATCAAGATTCGATGCCAGGAATGCCATGGAATTTTTAAGAACAGGACCTGCTACGAAAATCATTTAAGACCCCATAGTAAGAAGACCACCACTACTGTCTGCAATTTAATGGAACAATGCGAGAAGTGTCAGTCTTGGATACCTTAGAAATTATTCCCTCATCACAAGTGCGGAGGACAGAAACGGTGTAAGATCTGTAAGAAAATCGTCGATGCCGATCAATAGTGCTACGTACAACAGAAGCCCCAGAAGAAGAAGAAGAAAGGGGAAAGACACCTTACAGTTTTACATCTATTTCGATTTCGAATGCACTCAGGAAACCGGCATTCACATCCCTAATCTGTGTTTGGCACACCGCGTCTGTCAACATTGCAATCAGTTAGACATAGACCAGCCCTGTCCTCATTGTCAACACATGGGACCCCGTCAGCACCTATTTCAAGGACCAGACACCTTAAAGAAGTTAATGGACTGGTTATTACAACCCACTACAGGTACTAAGAATTCCTTTTTAGTACACGACGAGGCCATCGTCATCGCCCATAACTTCAAAGCCTACGACGGACAATTCATTTTGAATCACCTGGTGCATTCCACTTGCCTGAAACCTAACGTCATCATGAACGGCAGTAAGATCTTGTACATGGAAATATGAGGACTGAAATTCATCGACTCCTATAGTTTCTTACCTTTTCCTTTGGCCCAGATGCCCTCCGCTTTCGGACTCGACGAATTGAAGAAAGGCTATTTCCCCCACTTT
>NW_026922339.1:0-19345 GCF_032062105.1 Saccostrea cuccullata | reverse complement strand
GTATGCTAGAGCATCAACGATAGTGGGAAACATGGGATAATTTGCATAACGGGCGAAGCCCGTTATGCATAAATTATTCCATGTTTCCCACTATCGTTGATGTCCCTGGCATACTATACAAACTAGACAGTGATTCCTTATATTTTCATCTCACTGTGAAATAAAATTGGATATTTAGATTTTAAAAATATAGACATAACTTTAAATTACACGAGGACTCCCATGCCAATTTCAACTAGTGCTAATTGTAACGGGGACCGTTACAGATGTTCCCCAAACGCTCCCAAACTCCCTTTTGGTGCCATATTACCTGTAATCTCTATTAAATAAGAAATATTTTATGGAATTTAGACTTAATCAAAGTCTTCCCAGAAAAATACAAAATATTTTTTAAAATAGGCATCGCACGCGTGTTCATGTGCGTAACGACCATATTATCTTGTCTACACTATCTAAAATTTTAATATACTTAATATCAAAGCATTTAATCCAAAAGTATTAAAAAATACACTCATTCGAGTGTATTTTTAATTTTACTCATTTCACGTGCACGCACGTGAAAGCACGTGCATAATGACTACACCTTCTTTTAGGAGTCTCTTATATTTAACTATGTTCTAAATCCCATCCTGTTTGGTTGAAAAACAAAGGAGTTATAGCCATTTGAAGTTTCAGCCAATCAGATTGCAGCACACATGCATGCGTGTGATTTCATAATTTTTTATCTTTATCGTATTGAAGGGTATCTTAATGAATGACTACATTTTAAAATTCCAAACATTTCGTCAAAAAACAAAGGAGATATAGCCATATAAAGTTTCAGCCAATCAGATTGCAGCACACGTGCATGTGCGTGATTTCATGATTTTTTTCTACATCATATTTTAAGGATATCCTAATGCATGACTATGTTTTAAATTTTAAAGCATTTCGTCAAAAAAGAAAGAAGATATAGCCATTTAAAGTTTCAGCCAATCAGATTGCAGCACACGCGCATGCGCATGCTTTCATGAAAATTTTTATATATCATGCTGTAGATCTTCATAATGTGGGACTATGTTCAAAATTTCAAAAGATTATGACAAGAAACAAGAAAGATATTGAGACGTTAGTTTCAGCCAATCAGAGCGAAGCGCACGTGCATGCGCGTGAGATTTTGCTATTTTGACCATGCCATCTTGTCTATACTGCTAATGTATCCTTTTATTATGAGTTTCAAAAAAAATCTTCAAAAAGAAGAAAAGTTACAGCAATATCCATTATATTGGTCATTTCTCGTGTTGCACGTGCGCGCTCTTGCAAGCACGTGCGCGCAAATTGACCTTCGTTCGGCAAATCTACATAACATGTCTACTGACCCTAAAAACATTTTACCTTAGTCGGATGTGTAGTTATGTTTTCAATTTTAAAGCATTTCGTCAAAAAAGAAAGAAGATATAGCCATTTAAAGTTTCAGCCAATCAGATTGCAGCACACGCGCATGCGCATGCTTTCATGAAAATTTTTATATATCATGCTGTAGATCTTCATAATGTGGGACTATGTTCAAAATTTCAAAAGATTATGACAAGAAACAAGAAAGATATTGAGACGTTAGTTTCAGCCAATCAGAGCGAAGCGCACGTGCATGCGCGTGAGATTTTGCTATTTTGACCATGCCATCTTGTCTATACTGCTAATGTATCCTTTTATTATGAGTTTCAAAAAAAATCTTCAAAAAGAAGAAAAGTTACAGCAATATCCATTATATTGGTCATTTCTCGTGTTGCACGTGCGCGCTCTTGCAAGCACGTGCGCGCAAAATGACCTTCGTTCGGCAAATCTACATAACATGTCTACTGACCCTAAAAACATTTTACCTAAGTCGGATGTGTAGTTTACAAGATCACTCGTGGACAAAATTTTCCCAGGAATAATAATAATAATAATAATAATAACTAGTGCTAATTGTAACGGGGACCGTTACAGATGTTCCCCAAACGCTCCCCAACTTCCTTTTGGTGCCACATTCCCTGTAAGCTTCATTAAATAAGACAAACTCTATGCATTTGAGGCTTTAACAACATTTACCCAGGAGAAAGTACCAAGTTCATTCAAATTTTAGAATTCCACGCGTGCGGATGTGAATGCATGTGCGTAATGACCATATCATCTTGTCTATACAATCTTAATATTTTAATATACTAAATATTAAAGTAATTAATCCAAATGTATTAAAAAATACTCTCATTAAACTGTATTTTTGATTTTACTCATTTCACGTGGAAGCACGTGCATACATGAGCATGATAACCATACCTTCTTGTAGAAGTCCATTACATCTATCTATGTTCTAAATCCCACCCCGTTTGGTTGAAAACCAAGGGAGTTATAGCTGTTTAAAGTTTCAGCCAATCAGATTGCAGTGCACGTACATGAACGTGTATGCATGTGCATGATGACCATATCATCTTGTAGAAGTCCATTATATCTATCTATGTTCCAAATCCCATCCTGTTTGGTTGAAAACCTAGGGAGTTATAGCTATTTAAAGCATAAGCCAATCAGATTGCAGCGCATGTGCATGCACGAGTTTTCATGATAATTGCTATATATTTTATTGTAGGATATCCTAATACATGCCTATGCTTAAAATTTCAAAGGATTTCGTCAAAAAACAAGAAAGATATTGAGACTTTAGTTTCAGCCAATCAGAGCAAAGCGCACGTGCATGCGCGTGAGATCTTGCTTTTTTGACCATGTCATCTTGTCTATGCTTCTAATATATACTTATAATATGAGTTTCAAAGCATTTCATCAATAATTTAAATAGTTACGTCTGTATCAATTATGTTGGACATTTCTCATGTTGCACGTGCCAGCTCTTGCAAGCACACGTGCATGCACATGCTTTCATGATAATTCTTATATTACAGGCTGTAGATCTCCCTAATGTATAACTTTGTTCAAAATTTCAAATGATTTTATCAAAAAACAAGAAAGATATAGAGACTTTAGTTTCAGCCAATCAGAGCAAAGCGCACGTGCAAGCGTGTGCAATCTTGCTATTTTGACCATGTCATCTTGTGCATACTACTAATATATCCTTACATTATGAGTTTCAAAACATTTTGTTAAAAAATAGAAAAGTTACGGTTTTATCCATTATATATTGGTAATTTCAAGTTTTGCACGTGCGCGCTCTTGCAAGCACGTGCGCGCAAAATGACCTTGATTCCGCAAATCTACATAACATGTCTACTGACCCTAAAAACATTTCACTTAAATCGGATGTGTAGTTTACAAGATCATTCGCGGACAAAATTTTCCCGAGAAGAAAAATAATAATAATAATAATAATAATAAGAAACAGAGTAAAAACAATATGTTCCCCAACTTCGTTTGGGGAACATAATAATAAGAAACAGAGTAAAAACAATATGTTCCCCAACTTCGTTTGGGGAACATAATAATCCTCGGCCACTGACGTCAAACACAAAGGCAGCTGCACGAGATTTACATGCGTATTTGGCCTCCTTAGCGTCAGACACAGAGACAGATGCGCACGAGATTTGCATGCATATTAGGCCTCCTTAGCTCCTGACCTATCGACCTGCCTAATTTACATTCCGGTAAAATTATCAAGAAATCAACTCCCCTAACTTTCAAAGAGTTATCACAGAGAAAAAAAAATTAGAAATGGAAATATTTATCAATAAACAATGCATGTAGTTAATTTCATTCAAATAACGACTCGATATATCCAAGTAAACTTGAAAGTAATGAAACTACAGAGTCTGCCACATCCGTTTCATATTTGGGTCTTTGATTATATACGATAAGAGTCAATAAACAAGATTGTATAACAAATGGGATGACTTCAGCATTTCCATAGCCAACTTTCCGTATTCAAGAAATAATATTCCACTTTCACCTCTTATGGTGTTTAATTCTCCAACTTTTTTTGCTACGGAAGAGCTTGATCTGAGTATGCTCAATTTAAAGCAAGACATGCTACTCAATGATAAGGTGATTTTATAAGGTTTTTAGCAACTTAAAGTAAGCAATTCGAAAATTCAGTGCTCGCCATGACCTTGATAGCAAATATAACCTATCATTTCGTCGTATTTTGGCGCACTTGTTCCACACTAAATGTCAGGCCTTTGTTTTCATACTAAATACACAATATAACCTTGATCAATTCATAGAGTTCAGATCGATTATGACCGGTCAACCGGGGATGCTTACTCCTCCTAGGCACCTGATTCCACTAATGGAATTTCCAGGGAGTCTGTGTTTTATACCCTCTTCACAGATTTGTTTTGTTTATATATATATTTTTTTTTATATAGATATATCGCGGTACGTTATTTTCACCCTTAACGCTCTATATGAGTGAAACATTTTCGAATTGGACGTGGAACAATTTACGACCAATCAATCATTCATTACAAATCCTGCATTTGATTTATCTTCTTTAAAGGCAGCCTCTCCCTTCGGTGCTCACTAGACGTTGTGCGCAATCAAATCCGAAATACGTAACAGGCAGAAGCAGAGCAAATAATTTTATTTCTAACCACATCTTAAGAACAATTAAAAGAGTAAATATTTTCCTTTACCTATCCTTTGAAAAGATTTTATGCACTGTACGCTTATTTTGCCCACATGAGCTGTGTTCTCAAATGAACTTTTCTAATCATAATTCGTCTGGCGACAAGCTTAGCTGTCTGTAAACTTTTCATATTTTGACTTCGTGTTCACTTCTCAGGAATCACTGGGACATTATCAACCAACTTGCCACAAAAAATCCGGTGCAGGTTCCCAGTCACTCTTGGGCTTATAGAGTTTGTGTTCCTCTAGATCTTGATGGTGAAATCGAATTCAGTCTCCACACCAAGCCCACAGACTCCCACCTATATCTTATGCCCTCTAGCTGTCATCCCCCACACACTTTTAAGGGAGTGCCTAAGGGTCTAGCCACCAGAATTCGACGCATCTGTTCGTCCCCTGCCTTATATCAGGAGCAAAGTGGTCTTCTTAAGTCCCACTTATGCAAAAGAGGCTACAATGCCCGCACCGTACAAACAGCAATTGATGAGATGGCAGGACATGACAGGCAAAACCTATTACGCTACAAGGAGAAAGACAATAGCGGTAGGGTCCCTCTGGTAACCACATACCATCCCGTCCTTAAGAACCTTAGCGGTATCCTTCAAAAGAACCTACCAATTCTCCATTCAAACAAACGAATGGCAGAGGTCTTTAAGGAACCCCCATTGGCTGCACACAGACGCCCAAGGAACCTGAAGGACATGGTAGTAAGAACCAGACTGGACAACCCATTACCTAACGGGGGCTTTAAAACTTGCTCTGACAGAAGATGTCTTCTTTGTAAGCACAGTACTGACACAGACAGTTTTAACAGCCCCGTTACAGGCCGCAGCTACAAAATACTAGGGAATTTGTCCTGTCATACTGACAACTGCATTTATCTCATCAGTTGCAAAGTTTGCTCCAAACAGTATATTGGTGAAACAGGAGATCTCCGCAGGAGAGTCAATAACCACCGTTCGACCATTAGGACCAAAAAACTCAATGAACCCGTTGGGGAACATTTCAACCTTGAAGGTCACAAATGGGAGGATATGACAGTAGTGGTGATTGACCATAACCCAAGATGGACAGATGCTCAGAGAAAAAGCAAAGAAAAGTTCTGGATGCACAGATTGAAGTCATTCCGCCCTAATGGTATTAACAAACTAAATGACTTCACCAGAATGAACGTAAACTAGACCCAATTCCTGACGATACTAAACAAGATTATTCTCTCAATTTAGTGTAAACTCTACAGTCAATTTGCGTCACCAACTCTCGAACAACCCACATAGCTATGTATTGCTTTCGCCTTTGTTAATTATTTTTTCCCGGTATTAAGTCTTTAAATATTTCAAAATTTATAATGGATCATAATTCATATGTTTAAATATCCCTGCCATCTTATTTTTCTTTGATTATTCTTTATTAAGTAAAGTTACGCCATTTTGAGAGAATGAAACAATGTACGATTTACTGATTGTCGTAATTAATTAGCATAATTAATTCGTTCAATTATGTAAATCGCACTTCACCCGAGTATACCCGATAGACCGGACGCATTTCATAGCGGTCCGGATTTCTTTCTTTATTGTTGTTCTTAAAAATTTCGAATTCAACATGTAATTTATTAAGTATGTAAATATCTAGTGTTTAGTAGCTTAGTAGTAGTGCTAGTTGTTTTTGTTTCTATTTTTCCTTTGTTCTTATGACTTTTTAACTTTTTTCTTTGTCCTGAGGAAGGGACAGGGCGTCCCGAAAATTTGACAATTTTTATTGTTCGTGTCGTTGGTCATTTTTAGTGCTTTATATAAATTTCCATCCGTGACCTTGTATCTACTTGATAGATCCGACATTTAGGATATACAGTGTTGTTGGTTTTTTTAGTGCTTTTTATATATATATATATATATATATATATATTATATTGATGAATGTATCTACACTTAATTATTCATTACTTTGAAACGATCAATAAAGTAGATAGCTAAATTGTATTATCATATTTAAAAACAAGAGGCCCATGGACCACATCGCTCACCTGAGCACATTGGCTAGGAAAAAGTAGAAATTGGTTTATTATTGAAAAGTTTAAATCCAAATGTAGCCCATGACCAATCATAGCTTTGCTATTCTTGAGAAGATGATTTTTAAAGAATTTTCCTATAGATGTGTATGTAAAACTTTGGTCGGCCATTTTGGCCCCCCACCCCTACCCACGGGGAACATGATTTCAATAAACTTGAATATACATGTACATTATCTGAGGATGCTTCCATATAAATATGATTAATTATAGATTTTCTTTTCTTGAAAAGATTTTTTGAAGAATTTTCCTATATATTTCTATGTAAAACTTTGGTCGTCCATTGTGGCCCCGCCCTACCCCCGGAGGTCATGATTTGAACAAACACGAATCTACACAACCTGAGAATGCTTCCATATAAATATGATCAATTATGTCTTTACATTTCTTGAGAAGAAGATTTTTTAGGAATTTTCACATATATTTCTATGTAAAACTTTGATCGGCCATTTTGGCCCCGCCCTACCCCGGGGGTCATGATTTGAACAAACTTGAATCTACACTACCTGAGGATACTTCCATATAAATATGATCAATAATGGCTTTACTATTCTTGAGAAGAAGATTTTAAAAGAATTTTCCTATATATTTCTATGTAAAACTTTGGTTGGCCATTTTGGCCCCGCCCTACCCCCGGAGGTCATGATTTGAACAAACTTGAATCTACACTACCTGAGGATACTTCCATATAAATATGATTAATTATGGCTTTACTATTCTTGAGAGGAAGATTTTTAAAGAATTTTCCTATATATTTCTATGTAAAACTTTGATCGGCCATTGTGGCCCTACCCTACCGCTGGGGGTCATGACTTGTACAGACATGAATCTACACAACCTGAGGATGCTTCCAAATAAATATGATCAATTATTGCTTTGCAATTCTTGAGAAGAAGATTTTTTTAAAAAAATCTTGTATATTTCTATGTTAAACCTTGGTCGGCCATTTTGGCCCCGCCCCTACCCCTGGGGGTCATGATTTGAACAAATTTGAATCTAAACTACCTGAGGATGCTTCCATATAAATATGATCAATTATGGCTTTGTTATTCTTGAGAAGAAGATTTTAAAAGAATTTTCCTACATATTTCTATGTAAAACTTTGATCGGCCATTGTGGCCCCGCCCTACCCCCGGTGTCATGATTTGAAAAAAAAACTTGAATCATCACTACCTGCGGTTGTTTTCCCATAAGTGTCAGCTTTCCTGGCACAGTGGTTCTTGAGAAGAAGATTTTTAAAACATGCCACCAAATTTTTATTAATTCCCAATTATCTCCCCTTGAATGAGGGCGTGACCCCTCCTTTGAACAAACTTGAATCCCCTTCACCCAAGAATGTTTTGTGGAAAGTTTGGTTAAAATTAGCCCAGCGGTTCTTGAGAAGAAGTCGAAAATGTGAAAAGTTTACAGACAGACAGACGGACGGACAGACGGACTACAGACAAAATGTGATCAGAAAAGCTCACTTGAGCCATCAGCTCAGGTGAGCTAAAAATAGATAAAATGATAAGAAAAATAAGCATGCGAGGTCGCATGGATTTTGAGGCGTGGGTAATGAGACAATCCGGAAAAGTTATACAGTACAAGTCGTGTTTTATACACTTGTAGTAAAGTTTCCGCTAGGTGGCGTTATTGGTCCTCAGAAAGTTAACTGGGGGGATTCAGCCGCCTCTGCTATTTGTAAATATATATTATTAGGTTTCACGATACAAAAACTTGAAATGGCCAAACCTTATATGACTGTCAGATTTTCTTCGTTATACAGACATTAATAATTTCACGATTTAAGAATACAGGAATGAAATAAGACATTAAGGATGGATTCTTTCATATTTCTTATAATGGAAGAATCCTAATTTTCTAAATACTCTTTGTTCAGACTGTGTATTTAACATCTAAAAAATTTGGTGTCATCGGCCTTAAGGGTCCTCCACACCATGTAACTTGTGACGTATGCAGAGAAAAATACTTTTACTTCCGGTTTTATTTAGTTTGTCCACTCACGATTTGCCGATGCACCGCCCGTAAGAGAGTCTTTAAAACGCTTTAGAAATAAAGACTTTGTTAAGGGAATAGTATGCACTACACTGAGAGCAACACCGACACCCTAATCATAAACAATGAACACATGGCATGGTCACGGAGTGACCAATATAAAAAGATGTCCGTTTTTTTCTTATAAAAGAACAACAAACATCTGGGTTTATGTTACATAATAATTCGTAAACAACGGATGTCAGTATGACGAGCACTTTTTGGTAATTTATACTTTCAGGCTAATCAACCCATTGTCATATGATCGTCAACAGAGTCTGTGTTGAAAGTTGATATTTTTACGCACTAAATATGTGCGTTTCAACAATATATTATCTCCCTGTGTGTTTATAAATATTGATAAAACAGTGTGCGTCTCTAGTTTTCCTCTTTTATGTCTGTCCAGTTCAGTATCCAATACCGAGTAGCTATAGTCATACGTATGCGGAGACTTTCCAAAGTTTTTGAGTCCGGGGCAACAGGAAAGATAACTCCAAAAAGGAACTTTGATACCAAAGATTTTGAAAATATGTTTTCTACATCAGTGCATTTAATTTTAATTCAATTTTTTGATGTAATGTAATCCATTGATGCCTTTTCTATACAAAAGGAGTCTTCCTTGATTTTTCTCTAGATGTATTTTAGAAAAAATGAGTTTTATTTATTTTTTATAAATTGAATAAATTTCTCTAAAAATATGTCGATTGATAAAATTAAGTTTTTATGCTTATTCTGTGAGCTTAAAAATAAACGATATATAGGTTAAGACAAAATTTGCTGTGCTAGGTATGAAAACGCCTTGGGAAAAATATTTTGAAACTTGTGAAATTATTATTTTAAGAAATCAGTATAAATCATATTTTAACCCCTGGCCAGTTTTTAAAAGTTGATATGCTTGTTAGGTCACCTGAGTAAACTCAGGTGACCTATTGCTATCCGTTGTCGTCCGTCGTCGTACGTCGTCCGTCGTGCGTTAACATTTAAACATTTCCAGCTTCTTCTCTGCAACCACTCATTCAATTTCAACCAAATTTAGCACAAAGCATCTATAGGTAAAGGGGAACAAAAATTGTGAATTTCATGGTCCCTGCCCCCCTGGGGCCTGAGGGATGGGGCAAAAACCACTAAAATTAATGAAATCTTTAAAAATCTTCTTCTTTACTCCTGGACATCAAGCAGTCAAACTGTTTGCATGATTGTAATCAGCATTGAGTCCTCTACCAAAATTGTGAAATTCATGGCCCCAGGGTCAGGGGTTCTAGTGCTAGGGCGGGGCTAAATAAGTATATAGTGAAAATGCCTTATTTCTTTGAAAATCTTCTTCTCTGCTCCTGAGTATTAAATAAACCAGCTAAGTACATAGTTATGATGAGCAAGAGTGCCTCTACCAAAATTGTGAATTTTATGGCCCCAGGGTCAGGGGTTCTGGTGTTAGGGCGGGGCCCTATATTGATTATATAGCGAAAATGCATTATTTCTTTGAAAATCTTCTTCTCTGTTCCTGGGTATTAAATAAACCAACTAAGTACATAGTTATAATGAGCAAGAGTGCCTCTGCCAAAATTGTGAATTTTATGGCCCCAGGTCAGGGTTCTGGTTTTAGGGTGGGGCCCTCTATTGATTATATAGTGAAAATGCATGTCTTCTTTGAAAATCTTCTTCTCTGCTTCTGGGTATTAAATAAACTAACTAAGCACATAGTTATGATGAGGTAGAGTGTCTCTTCCAAAATTTAGAATTTTATGGCCCCAGGATCAGTATTATGGTGTTAGGGCGGGGCTTTTTTGATTATATAGTGAAAATACATTAATTCTTTGAATATCTTTTCCTTTGCTCCTTTGGGTTATATGCCAGTGATCCAAGTATATGTATTTCTGATGAAGAAAGGTGCATCTAGCAAAATGGTTATTTTTTACGCCCCCCCCCCTCCCCCCCCGGGAGGTGTTACATAGTCTGAAATTAAATTTATGCTTTGAAATCTGCTATTTGGCATTAATCAACCATTTTATGATAAAATTTGCAAAATTTTGACATATGTGGCCCCAGGGTCAGTGGTTCTTTTGGGGTGAGGTACAAAACTGGTTATAAAGTGGAAGTGCATTTTCTCTTTGTTTATACTCCGATCAATCTCTGTGTATTAAGTAAATAGAGTAAGCATGCTAAGTTTATAATTATGATAAGCAATAGTGCCTCTTTCAAAATTGTGAATTGTGAATTTCATGGCCTCTGGTTTAAAACACGAACCAAAGTTATTTGTTTGAAAGTTGTTACACAATACTCAGGTGACCTATAAGGCCCGTGGGCCTCTTGTTAAAATTAATGCTCACTCACATGAGAACATAAGTTGTGTGTGTGTGGAGGACCCTTAAATATAGAATATCTTTTACCATAAATTTGAAGTTACCTATTTTTGATTACTGGTCATGAGTTGGTGAAAAAAAAACAACATGAAATCCTTTTTATTTTGTCCGAATTTCCTCGATTTTTTTTTTCAAAGAATGGGTGGACTTAACTGGCCAGAAAAAATGCCGTAAATTTAAGTATCACAAAATGTTTATTTTTCCCCATCATGTCAACCCCCGATATCTTAATTGTGTATTTATGGTACGGATGTGAATTTAAAACGCTTTTTTCGAGGTAAACTAAATAAATATCCAAGGCATGGTGCCTGAAGATTTCTTGAATATCAATAGATAATCAGGGTCACGAGTTTTTCATCGTCTGAATACATAGTCAGCACATGTTTGTCGGCTGTTCTTAAGAAAACTGTAATTGTACATGTTGTATATTGAACAAAATAATGTTATGTTAAAAGGAGAAGAGCCGACAAATGTGTGCTCACACTTAATTTAACAAAAAACATGTTCGAAAGAAACTTCTCACTTCCATTGTTATGTCCTCGATTGACCTGTTTAATATTACAATTCATCACGTGATGTCCATCTGCGAGTGTACTCGTGAAACAGGTCGAGACCACTAGATTTTCTTACGTCTGCATAAATTTGCATTTAAATTAGCAATCTGTTTACTTTACCTACTGCTGAATGAGCCGCAATGCATTGTGGGCTACTACAAGTACCCAGCAGTGTTGAAAATAAAGGGCATACTTTAATTGTCCCTAGGAAACTTATTTTCAATTTTTTTTTTGAGATTTGGGAAAGAAATATTTAAATTGGTGTATAATCTTTCATTTCTATGCTCACATTTACAAAATTTGCTTTATGAAGCCTTATATCAGCTTACAATACATCGGCCTAAACCATTGTTTAAAGAGACGTATATATAGGTGCTATCGTGTTCATAAAACATTGAGTTTTTTCATATGATATACGTGTACATACTTTTAGCAGGTAGTATATAGGTCCTTGGTTTTAGACAGCAGGAGAAGGTGTGCAATTATTATTTAACCCCTCAATATTATCAAAAAGCGTTTTATAATTATGTACATACAAACGTCAAAGTGTTTGTACGGTATTTGAAGCAACTATTAATCATCTAAAACAACTCCAATATTAAATGTGAGCATGGAGCAACATCTGTAGAATATAATCTATCAATTTCGGTCTTATAAAGTGATAAAGAAGCTCTGCAGTTTTTCCGGTGACGAGTTTAATATTGTGCTGTAAACCGACGAAAACCACGTGTCGCCATTGAATCGTAAACACATAGTAGACTGACATGCTTTGGGTCTCATTCACTTGATTGAGAACGGGTGTGACGAAGACATTGTCACGTGTTGAAAATTGCCTTCCTTCCATATAAGGTAGTGGTCTCGACCTGTGAAAACAGTTACATTGTTTTCTTCAACCTGACCTCGATCTAAATTATGTCTTTGAGCGTTTTTTGTTGCCATTTTCAGAATTTAGCAAAATAAATATTGTTTTAATTTTGCGTGTCATCACATTTTCAAAATAATAAAATCGCTGTAATATGCTTAACACGTATTCGATTTCTGGAGAGAGAGAGAGGGATAGAGAGAGATGTCAACAATGACGCCGATCGATAGCCCCGCCTCCTATAAATATTGTGTGACATATAAAACAACTCCGGGTACATGTCGAATTCCGGAAGACGATACTCATGTATCGTTGCTTCAATTTTGATACATGACAACATGGCATTGTTTTTGCACAAATGTTCCACCTAATATAACTAAGTATACGTCGCTCTTTCCATTGCTCGTAATATATTTTGGATTCACTTCATTTACAGCTTGGTAGAGGAGTCGCAAAAAGATCCAAAAAAGGGCGTTAAGTCCACCCATTATTTCTCAGTTTTCATGGAGTTACATTAAATTTCATTTCAGTTTTTGCAATTAACCATATACACCGTGTATATCCCAACATGCGGGGTGTATACGATGTTGTGCGCGGGGTGTATGCTTCCGAAGCGAGAGAAAGGGGGTCAATGTACGTTCTTTGTCCATTTTCTCAGCTTACGGATATTTTTCGCCAGTAAGCATATGCCTACGGAAGGACACATTATCTAAGGAGTATATGGATACCTGTGAATCCACTGGACACCTTCTAGTTTTATCAAACACCTCAAAACAATTCCGAGGATCGGAGCAAGATTGACGCTACAGTGTGTTTATGATCAAATATCAGAACAAAGCTTTGCTTTATCGTCACTTTTATATTATTGTTAAATACATGTTTACAAAATAAACGATTGTACAAATTGTCTGTAAATAAAACAGCTCGTTTATAAAGATATTGACGAAAAATCAATGTTGTGTCCGGGGTGTATGCAACATGTTGTACGCGGGGTGTATACCCCATATTTTTCAGTATCAATGGAAATATTATTCACACAGGTTTAAAAGCGACAGATAGTGTTGATAAAAGACCTCAATACTAATGCCGAACCAAAAAGTAATTTACATAAACTTACTGAAATAAAAAACAAATCAACTAAATTTAAAAAAAGAAATAAATTAAAAAAAACTATAATATGCAAACATAAAAGGCGCTAGATGTGCAAGGAGGATTGTTATCTGACTAAATGCTAAATTGTAGATGGCGCAATGGTCTAAATCTACGTAATCATAAAATCTCTCAAAAGGGTCCCTCGCCCCCCCCCCTCTCCCCAATCCCTGCATTGAGGACACTTTGCCCTTTCTTTGGTTCGTTTTAATCTAAATATTTCGCCTGTTAAAAATAATAGAAACTTTACATTAATGGTGTATTATGAATAAATCGGTTTTTTTTTGTTTCTGCAACATTTATGTTATCAATACATGTATTCTTAAGCATTTATGACAGTGGTGTGGAATCTTTTTTGAAGGGGGGGGGGACACCTAAAAAAAACTTGACATAAGTTGACTTTCTATAAAAAAGGGGGGAGGCTTATTGTAACTCAAACTCCTATTTCAGATGGGGTTGTAGGTCCCGTCTTTTTCAGTACCAATTCTCCTTTTTTCACTTAAACATACTACATAACCATTATTTGACTATGCTGCAACAAAGAGGAGGGGGGGAGGCAACCTGATTTTCGATGAACATTTTCTGTAGTGAAAAGTTTTGACTGGAACAAAAAGGGGGTGATACTACGTGTCAGTATGATACATGTATATTAATTTTCCTTTCAATTTTCGCAATATGTGGACTCATTTTTCCTTATCTGAAAAGATTTCATATTTTACAAATCACAATAAACATGTAAAGCCGGCTATAAAAATGCACATTTGTAAATATCCGAGGGCATGCACAATTGAAAAAAAAAACTGTTTTTGGTACCATTATAATTTTACGTTGACGAGTAATTAATATCAATTATGTTCACTCTCCTCTAATTTATTATCGTATATAGTACGTAGTGAAGTTAACCCCCCCCCTCCAAAAAAAAAAAAATGATCGTAAACACAAACACACCCTCTTCGGGCCCATTCCTAGAAAGTATGTACTCAGTACAATCACAGGAGTTCGCGTACCTATCAATTTTGCCGAAATTTTCGGTAAATAAAAAAGATACGTAATACCTATTATACGTATTACGTATTTTTTTTCAATTAAAATTTCGGTTTGAATTGATAGGTACGCGAACTCCTGCGGTATACAATGCCTCATAAAACAAAATAGTTTTCTGCCAAATATGGGCTCCTGGGGGCAAAGTAAACAACATATAAATTAATACTACAAGAAGGAGAACATTTTTTCTGGTGTTTATGACAAATACAAAAAGCTAAATATTTTCAAACTCATTTAAAAAGTATTGAAAAAAGTTAAACAGAAATTATGAGGAAATGTTAAATGTTCAAAATGATGAATGTGTGAAGCATTTATTAAGAAAGGATCTGAATAAGGTGCCTTTAAATCGAAAGAAGGGATGGATTGTTGGTCATTACATGGAACAGTTAAACAAAGTATGATATCCTGTACATTTACTTCATTATACATGTACATGCAAAGCGAAAAGTACGATGAACGTGTATCAATTTTATTTCCAGTAAATCGAATTCATGAACCTGAAGTTGAGCCATTACAAAACTGGTGAATAATTTAAAAAATAAAGAGAACTTTTACAAAAGTCAATTGTTAAATTTTTTTAATGACATTTCAGACAATGATACTATAGAGTAAAAAGAGGGGTATACACCCCGCGTACAACATGTTGCATACACCCCGGACACAACATTGATTTTTCGTCAATATCTTTATATACGAACTGTTTTATTTACAGACAATTTGTACAATCGTTTATTTTGTAAACATGTATTTAACAATAATATAAAAGTGACGATAAAGCAAAGCTTTGTTCTGATATTTGATCATAAACACACTGTAGCGTCAATCTTGCTCCGATCCTCGGAATTGTTTTGAGGTGTTTGATAAAACTAGAAGGTGTCCAGTGGATTCATAGGTATCTATATACTCCTTAGACAATGCTTCCTTCCGTAGGCATATGCTTACTGGCGAAAAATATCCGTAAGCTGAGAAAATGGACAAAGAATGTACATTGACCCCCTTTCTCTCGCTTCGGAAGTATACACCCCGCGCACAACATAGTATACACCCCGCATGTTGGGATATACACGGTGATATACATGCCAATGGTTGATTATTCCTTGTTTTCGCGGGGACAGAAAGTCTCATTCGTTTGTCAGTCCGTCGATCTGTCACAAAAAAACTGTAAACTTCATCATAAGTTTTAAATGAGATGAGTAAGGGCTTTCATATTTCACATACATGTACATTACCTCTGGAAAGACCTTTCCAAAAATATAATTTATTTACCCCGTGACCTTTGACCTTAAAGAGTGAACTGCTTTTCAAAAACTTTAATATTTCCTGTGCTTTTAATTGGTCAAAACTTTTGAATGAGAAAAGATAGAGCATTGATAGTATAAATGTATATTACCTGTGAAATGGCCATTCTAAATTTACTATGGCTTTTGACCCTGTGACCTTGTCGATTGACCCTGTGACCTTGTCGATTGACCTTCTTTTCAAAAATTTTTTCTAAATAACTTTCGAGAAGAGATAGTGCTTTCAACATCAAATCAACATTAAAGACTAGAAATGATATCTAAGCATTATCCATATTATGAGATAAACATGAAAATAATATGAATATCAGAGGGACTAGTTCATTCCTACATTAAGTTATACATATATATGTAGGTATTTTGTTATGTTATGGATGTTTCTCCTTTGTTGAGTATGTTGTTTGAACTCGATCAATACCTACACACAGTAAGAGTATGCATACATATATTGTTTGATTTGAATAGGGATATACTTATGGAAACTAATACCTTATTCAATAGTTAATAGTTTTTCCTTCGGTACAATTATAAACACTTGCATAATGTACGGAGACTTATTGAAGACATAAAATGCTAACAAGAATCAGTTCATAACATGTGGGATGCTTTAATAAGATTGCTAAATGTTTATTTTTTACATCAGAGGACTATGCATGTTAAGGTCTCATGTGTATAAAAATATTCAAATTTTCGTTTTTTTTTAGATACAAATCGAAAACACTAGTATGTAGCAAAATACTAAAACCGATCAACAAGTCCGAGTATTTAAACAACAGAAATGCACAAGCATGGTTGTTAAATGTGTGAATGGCAGTATGGTCGTAAGTACAGAAAAATTATATATCTGCGCAACTAAAAATATATAAAAGTACATAATAGGGGAAAAGGTGAAGGAACTATTTTCCCCTCCATTTATGGCATGTTCCTGATTTTATGTATATTTAGTGTGCTCTTGAAGAGTGCACGTAGGAGGATATCATTTTCATGTCCACAATAATCCCTCATACACTAACGTTATCCGTTATCTGGAAAGTGAGAATTTTGAAGACCTTTATGGATTATTTTAAAATGCATGTACATAATTATATAAAGAAAAGGTGTCTACGTTATCGTATGAAGAACGGTCTCCACGTCCCTCGATAGGATTCGAAATCAAAACGATAGGATTAAAGTCTTTCTTCATGGTATTTAATGTATAACGAGCAAATTTTGGTACAGAATTTTACTTTCCATTTTTATAATATACATATAACAGTACAATATTTTTGAAAATTTCATAAACATCTACCACACAGTTTACTAAATATCTGAAAAAAGTTTACAGATAACATTTCCTGTGTTTCAGCACTAAAGACTCTATTAAAAACTTGGCTAATAATATATTTCAGATTAATAATGGTCTTTTTAACAGAATATTTTTAAAAATACGTATAGTAGAAAGAAAATGATATAAAGAACAAATCAAATAATAAAGGTCTTTTGACTTTTTTAATCACTCAAACCACATTCACAGCTTCCGAGAATGTCTCGTCAAAATGCAGACCAATGCACAAAGAGGCCAAAATGAAAAAAAATAAAAAAAACTATTTGAGATGCATCCATATTAGGAAGGGTATAAATTTTAAGACATATATAGGCAACATATAAACGAATGAAATTTTTTTTTCACCATCTCTTATTTTTTCTTTATGACTTATAAATACCAACCTCTACCCTAAAAATGTAAACTCTGTGAAGTGTTCTGTGATGTACAAAGACATGCATAATCAACACAAAAGTTCAATATTTACATTTTAAATGATACAAGTGCGTATATTATGAATAAATATTTCAGGATAATGGAAGAAAATAAATTAAATAATTGTTTTTACTTTTTGTAGTATTTGTATATGTACAGTGAAAACTGTCTAATCCGAGACCTGAATAATCCGACATACTGTGAATTCCGACGTTAAATTTCTTTGCCATTTCAGTATTCTCTATGTTTCTAACACTGTGCAATCTGACACCCTGTCTTCTCCGACACAAAATTTGTCTCTCAGTGCATGTCGGATTAGACAGGTTTTACTACTGTAATTGTATTTGTGATCGGGATCGAGATTCAAGTTATTTAGTTTATGAACAGTTAGTTCCCTTTAAGGCCCTGTCACACCAAGCTGCGTTCACACGGAGTCATTACGGCGTTGTTTAATTTTAAAAATCGCCGTGGAATCGCAGGAAAATTGCATAAATTTCTGCCAAATTTTCACAATATGAAGATGACACGGCGTCCCTAAGGCGTCAGACGCGATTCTACGGCGATCTCACGGCGATCTACTGCGTTCCCACGGAGATCTCTCGGCGATTGACTGCGCTTCCGCGGAGTTTTCACGGCGCGTTAGGAGTTTTCACCTCGTGTTCACTTCCAATTTTTTTTTCACTTAAATGCTTATAGTGCCACAATTACGTCAGAATTATTGCTAATCAAATATGATCCCATTGCTCTTGTTTTTTGAGCTGGCTGACAACGCTCTAACAACGCCGTGAAAGCTCATTGTGATCGCACGCTGTAGAAACGCCATCGGAGCGCAATGATCGCAGTGAAACTCCATGCTGTCGCCGTGTAATCGCAGTCGAAAAAATCACAAGACGATAAATCTCATTAAAAGCGCAGTAAAAACGCGATAGAAACGCAGTGACATCTCTAAGGACTCCGCGACATCTCCGTGAGGTCTCCGTGGAAGCGCAGTCTACTATCACTGCGTTCGTGCCGCGATCATGTGCGTCTTCACGGCGTTCGTACGGACCTCCCACTACGATGTTGGAGATCTCACTGCGATGTTACGGCGATCATACTACGTTTCTACTGCGTTCTTATCAGACCGCGATCACACGGCGCGTACTTTGTGCATGCTCAACGTGATCGCCGTCCCCTGGCGTTCTAGGAGACCCCACGCGACCCTACGGCGTTCAGTGGAGATCTCGCCGCGTTGTCACGGCGCTGTAGGAGACTCTCCTTCGATCACCTCGGCGTTTTGCATTTTTTTAGGACGCCGTGCAGTTGCCGTGAGGACGCAGCCCCGGTGTGACTGGGGTTTCAGATAAAGAATTAAAACAACACGTGTTCTGTCTTTTGGCGCACTGAATGGTGTTTCCCAGGATATTAAAGTGGAGACGAGTTGGACATTTTGTTTATTTTGAGGCATAAAGGTGTCGGAGACATTTGTGCATAAACAAAAATGGCGCATATCGGGAAACTCGGAGAATTCAGCGACGGTAAGGAGACATTTGTGAACTACGTAGAGAGGATGGAGCAGTATTTTGAAGCAGTATTTTGAAGCAAATGAAGTCAAAAAAGAGAAAAAGGTAGCGATGTTTCTGTCGGTAGTTGGACCAACGACGTATGG
>NW_026922338.1:0-19266 GCF_032062105.1 Saccostrea cuccullata | reverse complement strand
TTGTAAAAAGTTTTTTGTTTATTTATTGTTGTTTTAGAGAAAAACAATATTTATATCGTGTATTACAAATTGTAATGAAGACCATTAATCGGAATATTATATAGCTAATTGTACACAATGAGAATTTCGGCAATGTAAAATATAATTTTCTGAATTAAAAAAATGCTGCGCTTTGATCAAAAATACAATTTATTGTATATGAAATGAAATGAAATAAACATTAAGGGTTGGTATTTTATGTCTTGCTTTTTACGGAGTTTAATGGGGTTTAAATTTAAAAAAAAAATTTTGGATTGAGTATGGTACGCACAATCACAGCCAAGCCCCATATCCAATATTTTCTTTCATGATTGATATACATCGGGATCGTTTTACTCGTCGTTTTGACGCTTTATTTTTGACGTTAAATTTGACGTAACGTCAAACGTTCAATTGAAATCCAAGAGTTTCCCCCCCAGTGTGTTGTACGTCTTTAAGCGTAAAAACGTCAAAAATTTGAGGCGTAAAAAATTTAGATAATATCCAAATTTTGCTCCTGCTTTCTTAAAAATGTCTTTTTTTTTAGTGTTTCTAAATACAAAATTTTATTCATTTGCACATTTTAAAAATAAGGTTTTATCTGTTACAATTTTTCCCCAATAAATAAAAATACAGCTCATATCGGTGCTATACGCCTGTTTAAATACCATCATACGCATATTTGTGTCATGGTAACAAAACCGACTAGACATCAAAATCGCTCTATTAATCTCTCTTACTAATTGCTAATAATTTTTCGTGGAAATTTTGACTGCTTCTTATTTGCACATTTCTTAACGAAAATAACCTGTTATATAGAAAAAATACATACGGTACAACCTAATTAATTTTCTCTCGACACTTTTTTTCTTTAGCTTCTCCGAAGATTTGCCGCACTTTGTAGATTTAGAAATGGGTATTAACCATTAAATATGTTTAAATGCATCAAGGAAAATACAATGTAGTTTGAATCATAAGATATTACTGGCAAGTAGGATCGCAGCAGTATTTTTAATACTCAACTACAAACCATACACTGACAATTAATTCATGTACTGTAGTACTGGAATTTCTGTCTTCAAAAACCGAGAAAAAAAATGCATTATATCTAACAATGTTTGTAAGTATGGTGTAACATTTAAAAAATAAGGAAGGAAATTTAGGAGTCTAAATAACATTTACAATTCAAATATTACACAAGGAAAAGCAACATATTTTTACAGGATTTCTTTCCCTTTTATCATCAGTTCAACCCCCCCCCCCTCCCCCTTAATCCCCTTTTATATTTCTTGTACAGCCATTAGTATACATGAAATATAAGACCCCCCCAGAAGTTAGAATTTTCAAAAAGAAATCACAGACAAGTGATGAATTAAACAAATGGATTGAGTTTTTCACATCGAAATGTAAAACAAAAAAAAAATCCTATACGGAGCCAGGCAAGCCCATAAGCACTGTTGTTGATAGTAGAAGTTTGCATAAAGACTGAGAAGCAGAATGTTAGAGGGGTGATCAAAAAGTTCCGCAAACTAATTGAATAACTTCCATACAAGAAACAATATTTGGTTTTAATGTTGATTATATTTTGAATTAATCCTCCCCGATTTTAATGCACATCAACCACCGTTCTGGCATCCATTCACGTATATTGGCGGTCACTACCCCCCCCGTAGCGTTCTGTCACAAAAGTTAAAGATTTTTCTGGTTTTATATTTCTTTAGTGAGTTAATTTTTATGACAAAAACAGTTCATTTGTCAGAAATGGTCATATCTGGCAACAGAAGGGGGGATAATAATATCCTTTCCCAAAAAAAACATGGGGACCTTTAAAAAACAAATCTTCTGTCTAGGAAACCTTTATTTAAGGTGGATGAGAATGGGTGCATCCTTTTTATCATATCTAATATGTTTAAAATCTAACATTCTGCTTCTTAATCTTTATGCAAACTTCCGATTATCAACAACAGTGCTTACTGGCGCTTGCCTGGCTCCGTATAGGACTTTTTTTACAAAACTCAATCCATTTGTTTAATTCATCACTTGTCTGTGATTTCTTTTTGCTAAAATTCTAAGCTATGCTGGCTGTGGGTCTCGTCACTTTTTCATGTACAATGTACCACTAATGGCTGTACAAAAAATATCAAAGGGATTCTATGGGGAGGAGGGGTTGTTGTTGCACTTATGATACAAGGAAGAAATCCTGTGAAATTATGTAAATATGTTGCTTTTCCTTGTGTAATATTTGAATTGTAAATGGTATTTCAGACTCCTAAATTTCCTTCCTTATTTTTTAAATGTTACACCATACTTACAAACATTAGTATATAATGCATTTACTATTTTTTTTTCTCGATTTTTGAAGACAGAAATTCCAATACTACAGACATAAATTAATTGTCAGTGTATGGTTTGTAGTTGAGTATTAAAATACTGCTGCGATTCTATGAATCTAACTACATTGTATTTTCCTTGATGCATTTTCTAAAAATATTAAGAGCCATTCTCTGTAATGATTTGAAATTTTATATAGGAGCTGTGGCACGCATAGTCTCAGAATTTCTCCAAACTCTCTATGATAATAGTCATTGATACCCTAAACTGAAATCAGGCAAAAATTGATTAACTTGTTTTATAGTTACCACGGTAACATGTCTTAAAGTTCGAAAAATGGCATTTTTAAACATGTTTAGAGCCCCATAGTTAACATTTGCGGCAAAGAAAACAATTGTCAATGACTGTTTCCAAAAGTTGAAGGTCAGATGTCTCAAATGCATGATAAACATGTTTGGTAAATCAACTATTACATATGTTACTATGGTAACAAAGTATTCAAAGGTAAAAAAAATATTCATTGAATTTTATTAAGTCATACACGTAAAAATAAAAAGCAATTATAGGATGAAATGTGACCAAATAATAGAAAAAAGAGCCTTGAAACACATACCAAGAAAAAAATATATTTCATTTTGGTAGGCAATGGTTGCCAAGGTTTTTATACCACAGAGAGCCTTCAAAGTAACACTATGTATGTTTAAATCTGATCCTATCTTTTAAAAAAAGCACATTTCCTCATAACTAATGACCAATTTTATAAGATGTTGGTGTGCTCCAAATTTTCCCATTTGAAAAAATTCAGATTAGATTCTTTAAATAAAGCGTTGCTATGGAAATAAGCAGAAAATATATGCTTAAAAACCTGAAAAATATTTTGTTTCCTTGGATACGTACCCTTAAATGTAGATTCCCAAAACTTTTATGATTGATATTTATTAACAGCTAACTTGACTTTTAATTTTGACTATCATCCAATCTCTAAGTGGATGCAAGAAGTTGGCACACAGGGTTTAATATTGATATAAAGTTCACAAAATCGAACATTTTCCCTTCTTGGTAACCATAGCAACAGTGTTGTTTTATTCATCAAATTTTATCAATATATGATATTCAACTTCAGTTCTAACAGATAAGTACTATTCAAGCTGAGTCTTTTAATTTGTTTCCTGATTAAATGGCAATTTAATTCTTAATGCAGCAGAAAATAATTCATTTTTAAGCACTGGTACTTTGTTTCCATGGTAACACTACAAAGTAGCAATTATACCCAATTTTTCTTATGGTTTTGGTGTTGCAAGGTCCTAAGGATGCATATTTGCCAGTCTTGAATTTTCATGTTTTTCCTCAAGACAGTAGCATTAACCCAATCTTAGTTACTGGTTTTGCATGGTTACACTGTGTTACCGTGGCAACCATTAAAGTATTTTATAGAATAATATTGCTTATACTTATATACTTAAGGTCAAACATTTTCATTGTTTTTCTTAAGTCGTTGATTGAGTTTGAGCATATAACACCTACCATTAGTGAATATTGAGCGTTTTTCAGCATATATCAGCATTTTAAATGTATTCCAAATGTACCCTTGGTTACCACTTACTTAGAGATATATTCTAAACAGTTTCTTTACAGTATAAGTGACATCAAGGTGTCATGTTTTTGTGAGAATGGTTTGTTTGCTTTTTCTAGTTTTTATTAAGCCACAGTCAAGATTTAAAGTGGCTAAAAATCTCGATTTTTCAAACTTTTCCGGCTGTTGCCATAGCAACCGAGACACGTAGCAACGAAATTTTGTTTGATATTTGTTTCTGGTGTCAAGTACTAAGCATGGGTGAAGTTTTATCAAAATCGGTGACCATGCGTGGCAACGAAGTTTAAGTGGTTACAGAGAATGGCTATTAATAGTTAATACCCATTTCTAAATCTACGAAAGTGCGGCAAATCTTCAGAGAAGCTAAAGAAAAACAGTATTGAGAGAAAATTAATTAGGTTGTACCGTATACGTATTTCATTGACCACTCCCATGCACACATACAGACACACCCACATACCCTGACACACAGCCACTCACACAGAGACAGTGAATACTGCAGTTTCTATGAACCGGTAAAGATTTCAACCCCCCTTTTCTATTTAAAGATTTCAACCCCCCTTTTCTATTTGTACTAAGTAAAAGATTTCAACCCCCCTTTTCTATTTAAAGATTTCAACCCCCCTTTTCTATTTGTACTGGCAATGTCCAAGGTACAAGAAATTGTTAAGAAGTACAGGTGACAACGCTACGATATTAACCTGCAGAAGAATTAACATAAACCATCATATTACACAGGTTGCATTAGGGGTTAATACCACAGACCTATAGACGCCCTATTTATCGGAAGTTCGTTGTTTTTACGAGATTTGACCGCTATTTGACACCCCATTGACATGTATCATTCACTAAATACTCCCTCCCTCTCTCGCTTCGATCTCTATATTCCCAATTAACATTTATCAATCACAATAAATCGCACATATTTAATAGCAGAATAATTTATGTAACTTGAAAAAATAAAACAAAATGCGACGAAAAGATGCCTTTCTGTGAACAGCTGGCAATGTACTCTCTTGACAATTACGAATGAGGATGTTTTTATATTATGTGACAATTTGTCATAAAATACAACAAATACTATAAAACAACGAGAGGTGGAGACCCTATCCCAATCATGGCGTCGTAATAAACATTTCTTTCCCGCGTGTGTCTTACTCACTCGCACTCCCACGCCCGCTCCAATATATTCCTCAATCTGTGTGTAACTCGCAGTGAACGAAAAATGGCCGGTGGAAACGCCCCAGCAGCCTCTAAGGTGGCCTCGGTCTTCATCGGACTCGGGTTTCTACTGTTTGTCGTGGGATTTGGTGCCCCTTATTGGGAGGAGTTCATATTGGGGGGACACGGTGGTTTGTGGCAGCGGTGTGGAGCATTTTTGGGACTCGATGGCTGCAAATATTACACTGATCTAGATGATGTGGGGAAGGACACTTTTCGTAAGTTTTTATTTTTTATTTCGATTATCTCAGATTTTTACATTAGAACACAAAAATTTATAAGTAACTCAAAATTTAATAAATATTTAAAAGCATGCAGCATGTATGCAACAATTGAGTGAGATCATTAAAAAGAATTTGTTCAACTACAGGCAGCGTTGATGCTGGACTGAATTTCAGAAGGAAACATACTGATCAATTATACAGTCTTAACTGTGGACTTTACTGCGTTTTTCATTCAGTTTAAGTGTTAAAAAATTTAACTGGCTGCTCGAAACACACTACAGTATACATGATGATGGAGGATTTAGGATGCCAAAGTTTTATACGTTAACCCCCCCCCCCCTTCCCATTATGCAAAAATTACACGAAAGCGATTTGGCGTCTTGCTAGAAATATTAAGTTGTATGAAATATGGCCGCGATTAGGGCGTTGGCGTCTTAATAACATTTCACTGTCCGAGCATGTAAACAAAAACATTCACACAGGAAGAATGTGCTACACGTTCACTGGAGTAATGAGTTAAACAAATGCGAAGGTTAACCTCGAAGAGAATAGCTAGGTGTCTGTTTAAAAGGAAGAAATTACGGAGGCGCCACTGACAAAAAAATCCAAAAAAGTTCAAAAAAGTTAGGAACACGTTCAATAACATGAAAAAATATGCTATATCTAATTACTATGACAATATAGAAATGCACCTAGTAGACGCAAACAAAAACAACAACAAATTATATTGGAAACTAATGAAGGACGCATTTAATGTTAAATCATCCAATGATATCCCTCCATTACAAATTACTACTGATAATGGGAAAAATAGCTTAGCCTTTTCTGATCAAGATAAAATTGAAGCACTCAACAGTTATTTTTCATCCATTTCATGTATTGATGATAAAAACCATAGTCTACCACAAATCTACTCTACATGTAGTGATAATCTTAGTAATATCATAATTGATGAACAAGAGGTAGTTGACATTATTTCAATAATTCCTGTTAATAAAGCCACAGGTCCCGACTGCATCAGTCACAAAATGCTTAAAAATACCGTTTCTACTGTTTCAAAACCATTGACTATGTTATTTAATAAATCACTGTCAGAGAATGTTTTCCCGTCCATGTGGAAAGTAGCTCATGTATTACCTCTCTTTAAAAAGGATGATCCGTCTTTAGTGTCTAACTATAGGCCTGTGTCGTTGTTAAGCTGCGTTAGCAAAATTATGGAGAGAATTATTTTCAAACACGTGTATAATTATTTTCATTATAACAATTTATTGTCCCCCGCTTGAAAAGTGGGGGATATTAATTTGGGTTTGTCCGTCCGTCCGTCCGTCCGTCTTTCTGTCTGTCTGTAACGCTTTCGTTTCCACACGATATCTCGAGAACCCTTTGAGCTTTTGCAATGAAATTTAGCATAGCAACTCCCTATGGACTAAAGAAGACCCCTATTGATTTTGAGGTCAAAAGGTCAAAGGTCAAGGTCATAAATAAGCAAATTCTGTCTGTTAAAACACTTTCGTTTCCACACGATATCTCTAGAACCATTTGAGCTATTGCAATGAAATTTTATATAACAACTCCCTGTGGCCTAGTAAAGACCCTTATTGATTTTGAGGTCAAAAGGTCAAAGTTCAAGGTCGTAAATTTATACATTCTGTCTGTGTGTAATACTATTATTTCCGGGCGATATTTCAAGAATATTTTGAGCTTATGCAATGTAATTTATATCAAAACTCCCTAGGACGTCTCTTACCCCTCTCAAAGTGCCCCGCCCCGTTTGTTTTATTAGTATTTATAGTATTAATTACATGTCGCTATTTTTAGCGCAGGGGCATGAGGAGAGTTATTGCGTATAAAACAGGTTCTCGGCGGACTTTATGTTCTTATTACATCTATTGGAACTGTTTAATAAAGGCTAAATAAATCAAACACCATGGATTGTGTAAAATTTTGACAATACCGAACATGAAAACATGAATATATACATGTATGTGACTTCACTTCCGCATATATTCCCTACACGTATAGCGATTCCGTGGTCCAGTGGTTATGTCTCTCGCCTGGTATGTGAGAGGTCCCGGGATCGAATCTCGGTCGAACCTTTCTTTTTTTTTCTTTTTTTTTCAAATACTTTTTTTTTACTAAATGATAGTATTCAGCATGTGAAAAGAAAAATTTATGAGGTTATAAAATCATCATTACAGTGTTATAAAAATTCCATATAAAAAAATCTTCTATGCACATAATGAAGAATAAGCATCTTTATATGCATATTGACATACATGTATTTTATTTGCTTCAGTATACATGTATACATTTAATAATTCTACAAATTCAGTCAGGGGGAGCCGACTTTTTCCCTAAGCGGGGGACACGAATTCTCTGAATTAGCTTGTTTTATCGATATCAGGCGGGTTTTTTACCTGGTCACTCTACAGTGTACCAGCTTCTAGAAACTTATCATAGTATTGTGCAAAGTATAGACGAAGGCAAATCGTGTTGTATGGTTTTTTGCGATCTATCTAAAGCATTCGACAGAGTATGGCACAAGGGTCTTCTTTTCAAATTCTGGTGATCTTTTACTGTGGTTTACAAGTTACTTGAGAAATAGATCACAAAAAGTTATGTATAAAGATCTGCTATCATCCAACCTCAATATATATGCAGGTGTGCCTCAAGGCTCAGTTCTAGGTCCTCTTTTATTTTTGATATATATTAATGATGTTGCTGAAAATATGCTTACAATGTGTAGATTATTTGCTGACGACAATTCACTGCAACATGCATCATATAATGTACTAGATATAGAATACAGGTTAAACCATGATCTTGATGTTTTAGATAAATGGTCGAGTAAATGGCTTTTAAGATTTAATCCAGCAAAAACAAAGGTTGTATTTTTTTCTTTAAAACATAGACCTGTTTTACCTAACTTGTATTTTCAAGGTAATGTACTGGAGTTTGTATCGGCGCATCGCCATTTAGGTATATTGTTGTCACAAAATCTCAGCTGGTCTGAATATATAGATGGTATTGTTAATAATGCTTATAAGAAATTGGGGTTATTGAAGAAGTTGAAATTTTCAATCGGTAGAAAAAATCTTTCTCTTTTGTATACAACATTTGTAAGACCTACACTTGAATATGCTTCAATTGTCTGGGATGGTTGCTCTTTATCTGATGTAGAAAAACTTGAAAAAGTACAATTAATGGCTGCTAGAATAGTTACTGGTCTCCCGATACTAGCTTCAAGAGAATCACTCTATTTTGAAACAGGATGGGTACCTTTGAAACACCGTCGTTACCAATCTAAAATGATTACAATGTTCAAAATTAATAATTGTAATGTACCGGAATATATACAAGATATAGTCCCAAAGAAACGAGAGCACACATCAAGATACAATACACGAAATAAGGATCAATTAACTATCCCAAGGGGCAGGTTAGAAATATTTAATAAATCGTTTGTACCTGATGCAGTCAAAAAATGGAATTTATTGAATACAGATACAAGGGAAGCCATCTCAGTCAATTCTTTTCGTAAGATTATAAGTGATAATAATCCTAAAGCACCATCATATTTTTTGTTTGGTAAACGTATTAACAACATTATTCATACTAAATTAAGGCACAACTGTGTATTGAACCAAGACTTATTCAAACGTAATATCATTGATAATCCCTATTGCTCTTGTGGTAAACAGGAAGATGCCTATCATTTTTTCTTTGTTTGTAAAAATTACTGTAATGCTCGAAGTAATCTTTTTGACTATCTTTTTAGACTTGATTTAAACATCATAGATGTACACCTACTGCTATGGGGCAACGAAAATCTCTCAATCGAAGTAAACATTGGCATTTTTGCCGCTGTTCATAAATTTATAAATGAATCCTGTAGATTTAGCTAGATATATTATTGAATCTTATTTGTACAAGTTTTTGCTACAATTTTGCATGACAATTACTATGTGTTTTTTTTAAGGAGAAGAACTAGTAAGTTGTTAGAACTTGTTTCTTATCCTTTTGCTTGTCAATAAAATATGTTCAAAACAAAACAAAAAAATCCATAGGACCAATGGGCAAAAAATAGAAAAAAAATTGTAAGAAATTCTATTATTCATTATCATGATTATGTTCATAAGAATAATTTTTACTTTCATACTCCGAGCCAATTAAATTGTCCATTTCCATAATTAAATTTTGGAGACAAATTCTTTAGCATTAAAGTAACCCTGTGAAAGGTTTATAGACAATTAAGTAAAATCCTTCTTCAGTATTAAGTTATGTACACGAGTATTTGATTAATTTACAATTTTCAATGGCCAGTGATTACATGATGTCTTTGAGACATAGATCTCTCTCTCTCTCTCTCTCTCTCTCTCTCTCTCTCTCTCTCTCTCTCTCTCTCTCTAACACGAGGTTTGTACATATTGTTCATCACATACAAGTACTCGAGTGTTGTTCAAGATAAAACGATTACGAATTCTGCTCTCAACTGAAGCATGCCAAGGATTGTTTTAAGTATATGACAATTTATAATAAGAACATATACAACTTCTTTATATGATTATTAGATAGGTCGTCACACATGCGATGTTCCAGAAAATTCAGCATAAAAGCAAATGGTACTACGCAATAGGTTTACCCACATGGTTATGAATTAAGAAACATCAACACTGAATCAAATTAGCCCAAGGCTAAATGAATTATGGGATAAAAATATGCCGTTTCTCTGTCTAACTGCTCTAACTACAGTTTTTATTACAGATACACATCATAGGGAACACATAGGGACATCGCGGGACTGTGTGAATTTTTGCACACTGAAAATAAAATAAGATTCGCCCGATAGATAAACGACAGCACATATCTTGATATGTTATGTTCTTCTGCATTGCAATGTAAATGAACTTGAATAAATCTATAGTAAACGTATGCATGTAATACTTAAAAATAATTTTTATATATGGAAGAATTTTTTACTAACATGGGCACCGCAAAACGGAGTATCCCTCGCAAAATACCATATCAATCAAGATGCAAATTACGGTGCGTTCACAAGGACAAACAAACACACACCCTCACCCACAATTACACTGAACAAGCCCATTACTATATGCAATCCATAGCGAGGAGATAATAAGATTGTATACTTGTGTCTTCCCAAAAATTTTATTGAAATAAATTTTGGTGTTATGCTTGTCATCAAGCTAGATAAGTAACTTGTGAAAGAAGCATTGTCATTTGTGTAACTGTTAAATCTATGTTCTGTTTGTTTCAGTCCCCGACTGGTTTGAGTCCGTGAGAGTGTTCGAGGCGATAGGACTGGTAGCCGCCCTAGTCGGACTTGTTTTCCTTCTGTTGTATGTGTGTGTATCAAAGACTGCCGGAAATAAAATCGTGGCCCTTCTCACTGCCATCATTACGCTAGGAACAGGTAATTCAATGTCAAAGCTTTCAGAATGCTAGGATTAATTTGTTTTGATATGATAGATTATGTTCTTGTGGATGATAATGACCTATAGGTGAAAATGACCTATAGGTGAATATATTCACAGAACTTTTGACCCAGGGTCCCTTTTAGCCAAAGACTTTTGACTAAGGCCAATAACTGAAGCAGAATTTACTTTAATACATGTATCTTACAGAATTGATAATTCAATAAAAATTCAAAGTACATTTTGGTCTTATTCTTAGGTTCTGTTGTAAAAAAGCAGTCATTTGAGCAGTAAAATATATGTCAAATAAAAAATAAGTGAAACGCAATTCATATTTTTAAACTTGTATTCTTGCGTACATACACACGTAGAACGAAGGGGGAAGGGGCTGACACATTATTTTAATTAATGTCTTTTTTGTCTCCTTCTTTCACTGAAGGGAGATATTAAATTGAGTCCATCTGTCCGTCCGTCCGTCTGCCAGTATTTTTGTCTGTCTGTAACACCAGTTTTTTGTTTCCACCCAGTATCAGCTTTAAAATTTCCATTTAATTTTTACCTAACAACTTCCTATGGCTTAAAGAAAGACACTGTTGATTTTAGGGTCAAAGGTCAATGTAATAATTTCTGTCTGTTTTTGCAGAGAAATTTTTAGCTGCAGATCTGTAGCGTTATGGTTTTACATAGTGTCTTATGGTCAAAGACAAATATATAAAACCATAACGCTACAGATCTGCAGCTAAGAAATTTTATACCACAACTCCCTATGGCTCAAAAGGTCAAAGGTCAAGGTAGAAAATTTAGACATTCTGTATGTTTCATTTCCGGGCGATATCTCAAGAAACTTTTACAATTAAATTTTATAACATAACTCTTAGTGCCCCCCCCCTCCGCCCCTCTTTGATTGCCCCCCTTTGACCCCTCCCTCCACTTGCGCGCATGTTCTTTTTTCACAAATTCTCTGAAATAGCTTGATTCAATGATTCATACCCTCTTAATATAAAGGGTGCTAGGTGCCTGTTATGCAATATGTTTTTTCATTTTGACTTATTTTTACATTTCAGGGGGTGTTATTCTTTTGGGTGTCATCATTTTTGGCTCCAATAAAGACACGGATAACTTAGACTGGGCCTTCGCCCTAGCCGCTGTCGGTGGCTGTTTTTACGTCATTGCAGGAGTACTTCTCTTTGTTAGCATGTGCTCTAAGTAAACTCATTGTATTTGTCATTTTATAGAAATTATACATGATTGCTTATTTATAATTTACTTTTATATATATATGTAATAACGTATTTTATACGGTGCTGATACATGCACATTTTATAGCAATAAAATTTTATTACATTAATATTGTGTATGTGTACATGTGTTTAAAAAGAGAACAAGCTACAGTATAAATAAAAACTATTATAGTTGTTTTTCGTTTGACATACATATCGAACAAAAGTGGAGGGCCACCAATACTTTGTAGAACGTATTTTCTGACCGGTTTTGATAGCGGAGCTGGCGGCTACCAGAGGATAACCATTGTCCGGATAAATTTTAGAACAGTTTTCAAGATTTTGCAGATCAATTATACGTATATAACAGATGTGCATATTCATTGATTCTGATTTGATGAGGAAAATATGGTCACTATTTTCAATAGTGATGTAAAGTACATCATTGTCCGGATAATCTTCCACAGTTTTCAAGAAAGTAAAGGTTTCCATTATTATGAAAATTGATTGTTCATTTATACTTTCGGAGATGTGCGTGGTACTTGGATTGTAAATTCTTTATCATTTACGGAGAATATTATGGAATTCGGATAGGGTCATGTAGTAACTCTCGCATCATCGATAATCGGCTGAAGGGTCGATGGCGCGATAATGCTGGTACGTTGACGATGAGGCGATTGTGTGATAGTGATGAAACGATGACGATAAAGCAATGTTCACTATCTCTTCCTCGCTATTTGACCATCGTTAACGCATCGTCGCACCATCGCATCATCCTCATTTCGCTATCACATATCTTGCTATCGACAGTTTAATCGATACTGGATGCTGCAATCCTGAACTACACGACCTTATCCGGATTCCATAGTTACGGGGAAAGATTGCATATTTTTTCATTAGAGATCGAGGGTTACGATCAAACATGATTTCTATGTAGACAAACAGCGGGGAGACAAATACAAAGCTGACAATAATTATGCAACACAACATGGATCCCCCATTAGGGAGGACATATAATAAATCAGAAGAAGCATTACTCATTGTAAGCCCAAATAATTAGTGATGGGGCATTTTCCTCTTCAAAGTTTCTCAAATTAATAAAAATCAAATGAGACTGATGAGATCTTTGACTAATATGACTATGGAGTCGTAATTAAGTGTTTACGTGCACCTTACCCATGCTCAGTTAACCTGCTCACTCGATCGCAAACGTAACATGGCTGGATTCGGAGAGGTCCCATCAGCAACCAAGGTGGCCTCTGTGTTTATTGGCTTGGGCTTTCTCCTTTTTGTGGTGGGGTTTGGGGTACCATACTGGGAAAAATTTACTTTTGGAGGATATGGAGGCCTATGGAAAATATGCAGCAAAGTTCTAGGCATTGAGGGATGCAAATATTACACAGATCTGGGAGATGTCGGCAAAAACACTTATCGTAAGTTCATTGTAACTCCATTACATTTCAGATTTTTTTTTTCAATAAAGAAGACCGTCGGAACGGGGTGCAAATGGATGTGACCACGCCCCTTTACAAAAATATTTTTAAAAAATAGTATGAAAATGTTATGTTTGAAACAATACTAGTAAATTATTCATCTATTCAAAGAAAATTTGCTTTATTTATTTATTTTATGTATTTTTTTTAATTTTATCTATGAAGAAATTACTTCAAAAATGCAAACATACGCTCACATGTACACCTTCTCACACACAACAGTGATACCCAGATATAAAAATATTTGGCTAGGAGGAGGGATTTTCCTCCCCTAACCATCTGTCGAACCTTTTTAGAACCCTAGCAAATGGCCCTGTCAAATTTCATATTTTAATTTTATAATAAAGAAATTGCGCGACTATGAAAATAAAAAAAGGGCAACAATTAAGCCTTATAGGTCCAAAATGAATTTAAAACACTGGAACTGAATTTTTTTCTAAACTTCTAATGAAACAAGATAAATCTGCCCCCCCCCCCTTTAAAAAAAACCCCATCAATAATTAAACTCTTCTATTCACTGCAGGACATGGCGCGGTTCTCAATTTAATGAATTCATAATAAGTTAATCCAAACAAACATAACCTAGCTCTTCTGTAAAAAATGTGCTCTGTCAGCGTCGCTGCCGTAGGCTCCTCTTGAGCAGTTGTATCTTGTGTCGCCATAGGTATCAGTGATAAAAACAAAACACATATGTACGAAATTTGCATTCCAAGAGTAACAAAAGTGTATAATAATGTCGAACACAATTAACAAAGAGTACTTTTCTTGCTTCTTTGATGTATAGGAAGTTTTACACAGTGGAAAAAAAAGATGGTATATGAGTGAAACCACGAAGCTGTTTCAAAACCTCTTATAGGCAATCTCAAGTCCAATTTGAAAAAAAAACCGTCCATGCACTTAATATTTTTATTTTACCCGACGGTGCCTACTTAGAAGAACATGCATCTCCAAAGCTGTACCGCTTGTGTCGGAATTTCACCAACGTCCAATCAATTATACTTGTCTTTAAGCTTTTCTTTTTCGTAATAGAAATGTACGAGTTTTTTTTTTTTATGAGAGGGGGGAGGGGCAGATTAAACACTCAGGAAATGAATTCGTCCAATGTTTTTTATTTTTAGTTCCTGACTGGTTCGAATCCGTGAGAGTGTTCGAATCTGTTGGTCTGGTGGCTGCCATCATCAGTCTTGTTTTCCTCGTTCTGTACACATGTATATCAAAGACTGCAGGAAATAAAATTGTAGCACTTCTAACTGCAATAATTACATTAGGAGCAGGTAATTTTTAGCGCTAAAGCAATACAATTTTTGGTGTAGTACTAGTAATTTTCAGATTGATATGGCATACATTCCTTTAGAATGTGAGCTCTTTTTTATGTCTCAATTTATTGGTTATGATTAAATTGAAACAAGAAAGTAACTTAATATTCCACATGGATTTATTTTTAAAATTACAGGCGCGGTGATCCTGCTGGGTGTCATTATTTTCGGTTCTAAGAAAGACATGGACTACTTGGACTGGGCCTTCGGGCTTGCAGTTGTTGGTGGTTGCTTTTACGTCATTTCCGGTGTACTTCTCTTTGTCAGCATGTGTTCTTAGAATATGATCTTTAAATTACCCAATTTATCGCTTTCACCTTTTTACGCTTGGTAGTATTGAATTCTGGATATGCATGTTCATTAGTTTAAATAGCAACACCACTTTTCAATGTATTTTATTAAAATGAAACTACGTGCTACGGATGTATTGAGAAATACATAAGTAAAGTCGAGTAGTAAGATAGTCAGCTTTGGATTCTCTGTTTCAGATTAGTGATTCCTGACCAAAAATTGTGCAAAACGTGTTATATTTTTTTTTGTCCACCTTCACGTTACACGTATGCACGTCGCCAAGAAATGTCTGTAATTTTTTTCTGATCTGAAAATACCTGATATACCCTGGTACATTAATAGTTAGTTTGAAATCGATTCTCAACTTCTAGTAGTCTTGTCCTGATTTTTAAAAAGAAGGCTAGAAATAACTTCTAACGGCAAATAATTATTATTTAGTCCAGCATAGTTTTTTAACCTAATTCAAGTATGCTAAATCCGAAAAAATATGCTGGCCTTCATGAAAATGGCGTTAAAGTGATCAAAATGGCGATTCAAAATGGCGGACATCAAATTTTTCTAATTTTCTCTTATTGTCGTTCAGAATGGAGAAGTAATGAGTGAATATCTAACTGAGTGTAATAAAACTATAAAAAATATGATAAAATGCTAACATTATTAGTTTAACTCATAAAATTTAATCTTTTCTACACTAAATTCGAATTTTCTCTGATTTATTTGTCTATTGTTTCTTTATTCTTCTTTGTTCAGGATTTTACATTATTTTGCAAACATCCATACACTGCAGATTTGTATTTTTTCCTCTACATCTCACTATCCTACATATTGAATGATGGTGCAGCTGTAAGTTAAAAGTCAAAATGGCGTTTCAAAATGGCGGATATTCTTTTTTTTCAAATCATTTCTTAATGTCGTTTACATAGGAGAAAGGATTTGCGAATATCTTAGTAAGCGGAGTACAACTATGTAAAATTCCAATAGAACACTTATATGATCACTTTAAATCGGAAAATTTAGTCGTTTAAATTTAAAACGTGTTACTTAGCTCAAAATGGCAATTCAAATAACGTTTTATACAGAAAAAATTACAGGATTTTCTTTATTCATGAAATAATGTTTAATTATGTAATGAAAGTTGGAGGATATTTTTATTAAAGACTTAGGATTTTTATAACACGATTTTTGTTTCATTACTTCTATTATTAAATTTTTGACGACAATTTACCTATATACCTGTCTTATCATGCTTCTTCATATCATAATAACAATAATGTCATACAATAATTGCTGTTTTGAGGACAATAGGAAAATTAAACTATCCCAAGAGCAGTATTCTCCGAGCATTAAGGCGAGTGAACATTGTAGTTCGAGGGCTGCTAAATCATATCAGTTGTTGGAAATTCTTGATCTATTTTTAGTCCAGTGTAGAAATGTTTATGTACATGTGGAAGTTCTAGTGCAACATTACTTAGTATGATTTTTAAAATGATAAACCACGACCAGTTAGAGGGCTAGTAGTTGTTACATCATATAAATCTGAATATATTAAAATATCCAACAATAAACATATTTATTAAGAATTATCAGTATAAAATACGTAAACCATAAATTTTCTTGATTGTCCAGCTCTGATTCTGTATCACTAAAATTTTATTGTCACGAGAAGTGTTGACTAGATCGAAGTCAAGAATGGCTTAGTCCTATTGGTACGAAAGCTTGTACATGATAAGAATCACGAGGAATCTGCAGGCGCACTTAAATTGCATAATTATATAACTTTTCTCACCAAAATATGCACACAATGTGATTCCAGATAATAAAATTTGAGACTTTTCTTGCTAATAGAATGACCTTTCTACCCTAAAAGACAACAAATCTATACGCGGTCAGGAAATAAAGAGCTACATGTCTTGAATATCAGAGATTTTTTATCCCCCCAGCTTAAAAAGCGGAAGGGTATAGAGTAATCGGTTCGTCCGTCCGTCCGTCTTTTACGCTTTGGGGTACCCATTCCTTATCCGCAACTCCTCTCATACCAATGAATGAAATTTGATAAACTTTCACAGAATCTTGATTACATATTTCCATTGTGCACCTCCTATTTTACTTTTTGATCCAACACATATTTTGGGTTTCACAGAGCAAAACATGGACACTGTCATTATCATATTCATATGGGAGACAGGGGCTATCATTTAGTGAGCTAATTGCTCACAGAACCTCTACTTCATTTTGCAAAAGGTTTTGGAAAACAAAACAGACTTTTAACATTTGAACATAAATGTTTTTTTTTTCTTTGAGTGTTGATTGATTGATTGTATATTGTTTAACGCCGCTTCGGCAATTTTTCAGCCATGTTAAGGCGGACTATCAGTTTGAATAATCAGTTTTTGAAGGATTTTGGTTTCTCTGGCGGTCCCCAGTGAGCTTACTCTTTTTCGAACTCCAGAGAAACGATCTTTTACATGCCAAGTGGGTTGTCATCCTTGACACGGGGCACCATTTTACTTGAGTGTTGAAAATATCTAAATTCCGAAGACAGACTGAAACATATAACAAATAACACTGGAATAGAAGATGTTAGGGGATAATACTAAGTTCTTATAAGTGCTAAAAAGCTAGAACAAAGTATTCGATAAAATCTGACAAGAATTTCTTCAGTTATATTTGATGTGTGCTGCTGTAGGGTAGAAATGCAGTTGATAAACACAGGATTCAGGAGTGATTTTAGGTAAACGGGGGCTCAAAGGCTTTGGAACAGTCGAGTTTGGAAACTCTTAAGTCGAGTTTGTTTTAACTATTTCCAGAAAAAATGAATCTTTTCTGTTATTTTTTGTTTGTTCATATTTAATGGACTTATCAATATACTATATATATAAAAAAACAAACTGTAATTTATTTTCTGCAAAACGACTCAAAATTAAGCAGCTTGAGTATTTTACGAAATTCGAGAATATGACGTCATTTTGAATCCCCATTTTGAGCTAATTAACACATTTTAAATTCAAACAACTAAATTTTCCGATTTAAAGTGATCATATTAGTGTTCTGTTGAAATTTTACATGGTTAATTGTACTCGCTCAGTAAGATATTCACAAATTCTTTCTCCTATGTAAACGACATTAAGAAATAATTTGAAAAAAAGGAATTTCCACCATTTTGAATTGCCATATTGACTTTTAACTTACAGCTGCACCATCATTCAAGTGTAGAATAGTGAGATGTAGAGGAAAAATACAAATCTGCAGTGTATGGATATTTGCAAATGTAAGATCCTAAACAAAGCAGAATATAGAACAATAAACAAATAAATCAGAGAAAATTCAAATTAAGTGTAGAAACGACTAAATTTTCTGAGTTAAACTAATAATGTTAGCATTCTATTATCATTTTTATAGTTTTATTACACTCAGTAAGATATTCACACATTATTTCTCCTTTTTGAACGATATTGAGAGAAAATTAGAAAAATTTGATGTCCACCATTTTGAATCGCCATTTTGACCACTTTAACGCCATTTTCATGAAGTCCAGCATATTTTTTCGGATTCATATATACTCGAAATAGGTTAAATTACTATGCTGGACGAAATAATAAATTATTTGCCGTAAGAAGTATTTTTTCCTATAAATCGGACCAGACTATAGTACATGCATTACACTTTGCAAGACAGAAAACAATCTACATAAATATACTTTTAAATAAAATTGTGAAACTTTCTCATAATTCTACCAAGAAGGCGGTTAACAATTAGCTCAGGTGAGCTAATAAGCTAAAATGAAGAGGACTCTCACTTTTGACAGGTTAAAGATGAGAGAGAGAAAAAACTGCCCCTTTTCAATTGATTCATTATAGGAAATAGTAAGCATTGGGTTTTCTACAATTCGACAAGGAAGTATTAATAAAACAAGAGGCCCATGGGTCACATCGCTCACCTGAGCACTGTGGCTAGAAAAAAGTATAAATTGGTTTATTACTGAAAAGTTTAAATCAAAAGTAGTCCCATGACCAATCATGGATTTGCTATTCTTGAGACGATGATTTTAAAAAAAATTTTCCTATATATTTCTATGTAAAACCTTCGGGGCCATTGTGGCCCCACCCTACCCCCGGGGGTCATG
>NW_026922337.1:0-19298 GCF_032062105.1 Saccostrea cuccullata | reverse complement strand
ATCAGGATCAACGGAAGTTGATTTTCGGAACTCTCGAGAATTTAGAGTTCCGAATGTAAAACTGAAACAACAAAACACGGTGCGTCCGTGAAAGCAACTTTTTTGGACACTTTTTTGGACAAATCGTCGTGTCCAAGTTTTGTTGGGTACTAACCTGCAAATACCCAATTAGGGTATTTTAAGCATATTCGGCGACACTTCTTATTGGGTATACCCAATAAGCAAAAAGTACCCAATAAGTACTATCTTGGCATGAAAAATACCCAATAAATGCACTCTCGTAAACACGGACGGACAGACGGACGGACGGACGGACAGACGTACAGACGGACGGAATTAACGATTACTATATACCCTCCCGCTTTTCAAGCGGGGGGTATAATAACACTTCTACAAGAATAAGTTAAAAATAAACACGAGTGTTGATAAGATTATTTAAGAATGATAAGCATAAAAGAATCTTCCTTTGGAGTGCTTATGTAAACGAGAATTTAAAGGAAACGTCGGGTCTATATTTTTATACCCCCCGCTTGAAAAGCGGGAGGGTATATAGTAATCGTTAATTCCGTCCGTCCGTCCGTCTGTCCGTCCGTCTAGTTGTACGTCCGTCCGTCCGTCCGTCTGTTACGCTTTAGGATACCTATCTCTTATCCGCAACTCCTCTCATACCACTGAGTGAAATTTAATGAAACTTTCACAGAATCTTTATAACATATTGCCATTGTGCACCTCCTATTTTACTTTTTGATCTGACACATATTTTGGGTTTCACAGCCATGGCAAACCATGGACTTTGTCATCAGTTATACCATATGGGAGGCGGGGGTATCATTTAGTGAGCTCATTGCTCACAGTACCTCTAGTTTTGATATATTTCTTTCATTGAATGATTATTAATGAATTTTACCTGGAACTACCATTTGTTTTTTACTTATTGCAGCCCGGAGGACCGGGCTGCTCTATACATATAAGTTTAAGTGTTGGTGTATGGGGATTGGGGTGGGAGTAGTTATGTAGAATTAAAAGTTTTCTAAACATTGAAAAGATTGTTAACCAGAATGTTCCTTCCGTTTATAAATTACGAGATACATAATATTTACTTCCATGAAGTGAATCTGTAAAAATATATACGTTTTTCATATTTAATATATAAAGTTACTTATCATTTACTATCGAAACAACGACAGGTCCCCTTTTTTAGAACATCGAATTTTACTTCTCGGATAAAAACGTACTCTGCACAGTCCGTTTTTTATATTCTTAAATTGAAAATTAATACATTTTTAAATTTTAATGATTCGTGCGTCTAACTTCAATTTATATTTTATGTAGCCAACATTTACTTTAGGAATTGATCAAGTCTAAAATGGTATCGTTTTTGATTGATTTTTATCTGACTACAAGTTTTTTAAAATGTTTGCGACTATCGTCTCCATCATTTAGACGCATGCCTTTTTACACATATCGAAGCGGTTTGTTGATCAAGACTCATTTTCATTGTTTACTTCATATATTTCCCGGGCGACAATTGATGGTTACATCAATGTTTTCTTGTTAATAAAGTAATAAGACAACAAAGTTATGAGTGAACTGGTTGCTGGAGGCTGATATGTTTCCTCTCTTTTATGACATATTGGGGACACATTGGCTCTAAGAGTGAACATAATCATGTAGGAATCAAGTCGTGAAAATAAGCCAATTCAATGCTTGGGATTTTGTTTTGAGTCTAAATGTAATAAAGAAAATATATTTTCACATTCTAATGATTTTAGTGTTTTAGTATGGAGGAAAATAAAAGAAGGGATTAATAATAAAAAAGCAGTTAACTGGGAATCAAATTCTAATTAAAACCTAGAGTGCAAATGTTGTATATTCTACTCGATTTTAATTCCAACTTTTTTTAGAATTTAAAATGTGTCCAAGAACATAGTAAATCTTTCTGCTATAATTAAAAATATCCTTGAATTAGCTTAATTATTTCTGATATAAGAAAGTTAATTTCTCTGCAGTCATAAAAGCATTGACTCCATACATCTGGCATTTAATCTGTCTAGTCTACGTCAGCAGCGGCCATGAAAAGGTTTTCCCCATGCTGCCCCAATTAAGCTATCAAAATCAAATTTAACTGCAAATTTAACTGCTCTAAACAGCAGTGTCCTTTAATAAGATGCACCTTTTTATTTCATATCAGAGGTACAGTTTTATATATAGAAATTAAAATTGTGACAAAACGAACCCTTTGAATTAATATGACCTCTTTCTGCTTTACATTGATATTGCACGTAAAATATATTTGGAATTTACGAATTCTTATTTTAGTAACAAACAGCAGCCTCCATCATCTGCATGAATCACGTAGACATCAACAAAAAGCATCTGTAGACATCAGGACATCAAAGTTTGAAGGCTACGTAAGTATCTTATAAAAAATGTTATTAAGAAAATATGTATCTTTTATTACGAACTAATTTCGCTTCTTTATGCTAATAGTTATGTTAACGGCAGTAAAATATCCATTTGTTTTATTCAGATAATGGCGTATTTGTTGTATTTATAATCATATTACAAGTTTTCAGTTTTTGTCATGTTGTTGAATGATTATGTAAAATAAACCATTGAACAAAATTTCTTCTATAAGTAAAATCCTGGTTATTACATTTATCGTTAGAGCAAATATATACGATTCAGTTATTTGTGAAGATGGATCAAAATGATAATGAGTGAAAGGCGTTGGTGGTAGGCCTCTGAGTGACGTCTAAAATTTAGGCGCAAGTTGACTACTTTTGAAAATTTATTAGCAAGGCAGATTTTTTCAGTTATCAATTTTGATATGGACGCAATAGGTACATGCAAGTACTTGACCATTTATATACACATATTAATATTCGGATTGATGATTGCCATGCCATTGCAATTTTGAAATGGTCACCAACTAGGGGAAATATAAAAAATAGTCACCATTCAAAAAATAAGGCTACTACATTCGGCACCGATTAGAATCCTGGGAATATGGGATTTAAGACGGACACAAAAGCAAATTAAATATATTGGAGGGAAACTATGTACAAGGGAAATAATAAAAAAAAAAACGGAAAGAAAATGAAAAGGTGAAGCGTGTCGGAGGCGAAAGAAAAGAATAGCACATGGAATATATGGAGATAATGAACAGTTTTCGAACGCGAAAGTTATTCAAACATTACAAATCAGGAGCTCTAGATAACCAGATCAGACAATGCAATGGTAGAGTTAGCATCTCCTGCACACCTGTCATATCCGCAGTGTGTTCTATGGCATGTCATAGTCTAGAAATAAAGGGAAATTTCGTCGGCAATTCAATACATGTGTTTTATAATGGTCTAACGAATAGTCTGAAAAAGAAGTCCGTTTCATACTCGTTTCCATTATAACCCTCTCACAGAACATGATTATATAGTTGTGTCACAAACTCATTAAAACGGCGAATTACAAGGGCCTTTCAATAAGTAATACAATATGCAAGTGTTGTGATATGTGTATTGTTTCATCATGTATATTATTAGTAACATTAAGTTTTTGAACATTCCAGAGTGGTCAATATGTTCGGTCACTGTTTCTAGAACATTCCTGAATTTTGTGTATGTCCAGATTGTTCCAGTAATATCATGTTTTAACAATTTCTAAAATATTCTAGATTTTTGATACTGTATAAATACCCTGTCAATTCGATGCATAAGAATAATTGTGAAGACATTGTCGTATAAGCATCATTGAGGTATCACTGGGATATAATTTCACTGGGACATTGTGTGCAGTAACGGACACTCTGATGTATGTATTTTTAGATTTTTGCTAAGTTTGTACTTAATGATTTGTATATTACTGTAAATAAATTATTGTTAAGTTTAAACTGTGTGATTGATCTTTGCTGGCATTTAGGGTTATTCTGACCCATAACAGAATTGGGGGCTCGTCCGGGATCAAGAATTTCTTGCACTTTTGCAGTTCATTGTCAGAATTTTGTTAATTAAATTGTTAAATTTGACTATAAGCCAGCAAAAATCAACATGGTATTTTCGGTCACAAACTTTCTTAGTTCGCCAAGTGTTCAGGTTTTTGATACGTTAAAAAAGGATGACTTGATCGCATTAGGTTTGCATTTCGGGTTAGATGTTAAATCCTCTCAGAGAAAGCAAGACATTAGAATTAAGGTTGCAAACAAACTAGTAGAAGAAAACATCTTTGAAAAATACGATCTTCCAGAATATACAGTTAGATCAGAGTTAGGCTCTTATAAAATGACAGACTATCAGTTTCAATTAGAGTTAGAGAAAATGCGATTTGAAAGAGAAGAGCGAGAAAGAGATAGAGAAAGAGAAGAACGAGAGCGTGAACGAAAATTTGAATTAGACAAATTAGCAGCAGAAAGAGAAGAGCGAGAAAGAGAGCGTGAAATGAACTTTGAATTAGAGAAATTAAAATTACAAAACCAACCAGAACCGTCATTTGTCAAGAATGAATTTGACGCAGCAAAAAATATCAGATTAGTTCCAAAATTTCAAGAAAAATCTGTAGACAAATATTTTCCCCAATTCGAGAAAGTCGCAGAAAATCTTAAATGGCCACAACACGTTTGGTCAACAATGTTACAAAGTGTACTGGTTGGCAAAGCAGCTGAGGTATACTCTGCACTAGGGGTAGCTGAGAGTTCAGACTATGAGAAGGTCAAAGCAGCAATATTAAAAGCATATGAATTAGTACCTGAAGCATATAGACAAAAATTCAGAAAGTATAGGAAGTTTGATAATCAAACATTTGTTGAATTTTCACGAGAGAAAGAAGATTTATTCGATCACTGGTTTAGATCTAAGAAACTTGATAAAACTTTTGCTAATTTGCGCCAAGTCATCCTGGTAGAAGAGTTTAAGGAATGTGTTCCTCAAGATTTGAAAACACATTTAGAAGATAAGAATGTGAAAACTCTTGAAGAGGCAGCAGTCATATCTGATACTTATGCTCTGTCTCATAAAAAGAATTTTGTATCAAGATCTCAGACTAGCAGTAATTCTACCAATTCAGACACATATAAAAAGAGTGGTTCAGGGTCTCAGTCTTTCACAAGTTCCCAGTCTCCATCCCAAGGTGGTTTTAAGTCCGGTCCAGGACGTGTTGAAGGATCGTCTGGAATAGGGTCGCTTCCTACTTGTAGTTATTGCAAGAAAAAAGGTCATCTGATCAGTGAATGCTTTAAACTTAAGAGAAAAAATGACTTTGATAAAACGCAACCACATGCTTGTGCGGCAGTTAGAGGTGATAGAGAAGCCTTAGTTTCGATTTGTTCTGACACTCCTGATGTCCAGGGTTCACAGTCCAGTTCTATTGATTCTATGGAGGATTATAAGCCCTTTATGTCTCAGGGATTTGTTTCACTCGGTGACTCTAGCGAAATAAAACCTGTCCAGATTTTGAGAGATACTGGTGCTGCACAGACGTTATTGTTAGAGGGCGTGCTTCCTTTGTCTGAGCAGACTTCTACTGGTGGGTCAGTTTTATTACAGGGTGTGGAGCTAGGCGTCATTGATGTTCCCCTGCATAGAATTAGTTTGAAGTCAGATTTAGTTACTGGACCTGTTATCGTAGGTGTTCGACCTACTCTTCCCGTTCCAGGCATTTCTTTGTTGCTAGGCAACGATTTAGCTGGTGGAAAAGTTGTACCAGATCCTATAGTTTGTGAGAAAATCACTCCAGATGTTATGTGCGATGATGAAGATGATGACATTTATCCAGCCTGTGCTGTTACTAGAGCGATGGCCAGAAGACGAGAAATGGAGGCAGACCATACTCAAGCCTTTGACGAGACGAATTCCTCTGTTGATATTGATTTGAATGACACTTTCTTATCTGACCTTGATGGCACTCAAACAAGCATGGAACCACACAATATCAAGAAGCAAGAGAAGAAAGAATTTTTACCAAAATTTGGTGGTGAGGATGATGTTAGCCAAGGCAAGGACATCCTCAGCCGAGAACGTTTACTCTCTGAACAACATAAAGACCCAGATATCATTCAACTTAGTAAGAGGGCACTTCCACCAGAAGAGGCTACTAAAGTTGGAGAATGCTTTTATATGAAAGATGGCATTCTTATGCGAAAATGGCGACCACCTGACGCTTTCCCAGATGAAGTGTGGCGTGTTGTTCACCAGATAGTGGTCCCAGCTGCTTATCGTCGAGATGTCATGAGTTTAGCTCACGATACACCTATGGCAGGTCATTTAGGTGTCCATAAGACTTATAATAGGATTTTGAGTCATTTTTATTGGCCTAAGCTAAGAAAGGACGTTTCTGAGTTTTGCAAGTCATGCCATGTCTGTCCGATGGTAGGTAAACCAAATCAGAAGATACCATCTGCTCCTCTCCAACCCATTCCAGCTTTTGAAGAACCGTTTAGTCGAGTGTTGGTGGATTGTGTAGGACCTTTGCCTAGGACCAGATCTGGAAACCAGTATTTACTTACCATTATGTGTACATCCACTCGGTTTCCTGAAGCCATACCTCTTAGGAATATAAAGGCAAAGAGCATAGTTAAGGCCCTAACCAAGTTTTTCAGTTTTGTAGGAGCACCCAAGGCAATTCAGTCGGATCAAGGCTCAAATTTTATGTCGGGGTTGTTCCAGCAAGTCATGCATGAGTTGGGTATTAGGCAGTATCGATCAACTGCTTATCATCCTGAGTCCCAGGGAGCGCTAGAACGTTTTCATCAAACCCTAAAAACAATGCTGAAGACCTATTGTTACCAGTATGAGAAAGACTGGGATGAAGGGGTTCATCTTGTACTATTTGCTGCACGAGAAGCAGTCCAGGAGTCTCTTGGGTTCAGTCCTTTTGAATTGGTGTTCGGTCATACAGTTAGAGGTCCTTTGAAATTGTTGAAGGAAAAGTGGCTGACTGAGACTAGTGATCTTAATCTTTTAGATTATGTGTCTAATTTCAAAGAAAAACTTTACAATGCTTGTAAATTAGCACAAGAAAATTTGAAGAATTCTCAGGTGAAAATGAAAATGTGGTATGACAAAGATGCCAGAAATAGGGTGTTTAAGCCAAGTGATAAGGTTCTTGTATTTTTACCTATTCCTGGTCATCCTTTACAGGCCAGATTTTATGGCCCTTATGAAATTGAAAGCAAGATCAGTGATGTAAACTATGTAGTTAAGACACCAGGTCGACGTAAAGAGAAACGGGTTTGTCACATTAACATGTTAAAAGAGTATTTTGAAAGGTGTGACCGAAATTCTGTAAAACCAGTTTCCACTTTAGCCAACGCTAAGACTGTTCAAAATTGTATTGAGAGTGATACGAGTGTAGAGATGAATGAGAAAGATTGTAATCAGAGTGTCCGCTTGAAAAACTCAGAAATTTTGGCTGATTTTGATGCCAAACTTGGACATTTGAACATTCACCAAAAAGAACAAGTTAAAAACCTGATGAATGAGTATCATCAAATCTTCTCGGATGTTCCAAAGAAAACTAATGCAGCTTGTCATGATGTCATAGTGAGTGACGTTCTGCCTATCAAACAACATCCGTACCGTATGAATCCAATAAAATTGCAGTACCTAAGAAGGGAAGTGCAGTATATGTTGGACAATGACATTGTTGAACCTAGTAAAAGTAACTGGAGCTCACCATGTATTCTTGTACCAAAACAGGACGGTACCTACCGATTATGTACAGACTTTAGAAAGGTGAATTCTGTTACCAAAACTGATTCATATCCAATACCTAGAATCGATGACTGTATTGACAATATTGGAAACGCGAAATTTGTCAGTAAATTTGACCTGTTGAAAGGCTATGGCAAGTGCCGTTAACAGAAAGAGCAAAAGAAATATCTGCTTTTGCTACACCAGATGGACTTTATCAGTATAAAGTAATGCCTTTTGGCATGAAAAACGCACCGGCTACATTCCAATGGATGATTCACTCCCTCCTTCAAGACCTCGAGGGATGCGAGGCCTACATTGATGATGTCGTCATATACAGCGACACATGGGACGAACATCTCCGAATCATGCGTGCTTTGTTTGACATTTTAGTTAAAGCAAACTTGACTGTGAACCTTAAGAAGAGCGAATTTTGTCATGCCTATGTAGAGTATTTAGGTCATAAAGTAGGTCAAGGTTATGTTACACCCATTATGGCTAAAGTGGAAGCTATTGCAAAGTTCCCGATTCCTACAAACAAGAAAGAATTAATGAGGTTTTTGGGCATGGCTGGGTTTTACAGAAAATTTTGTCCAAATTTTTCCTCAGTAGTTAGTCCACTTACAAATCTTTTACAAAAGAGGGTTAACTTTGAATGGACAAAGGACTGTGAAAAATCCTTTCATAAAATCAAATCTGTCCTTATGAGCAATCCAGTTCTGTCAACTCCAGATTTTGCTAAGCAATTTAAGCTTACTGTTGATGCTAGTGATGTTGGAATCAGGGCAGCTTTGTTTCAAGAACATAGTGATAATGTAGATAGAGTTGTTTCTTATTTTTCAAAGAAACTTACAAAATGTCAACAAAAGTATTCCACCATTGAAAAGGAATGCCTTGCTTTGTTGTTAGCCTTACGGCATTTTGATGTTTATCTGAATGTTACTTTGCATCCAATTCTTGTATATACGGATCACAACCCCCTGACATTTTTGCATAAATTGTCAAACAAGAATCAAAGACTGACTAGATGGAGTTTGTTGTTACAAGAATACAACATAACAATTAAGCATATCAAAGGCAAAGACAATGTTATTGCAGATGCCATGTCAAGAGTATCGTAAACATACTAGATTTTGTATTAATGTACCTATGTTTTAATAATATAAGTTTTCATTGACATTCAAACTTTTTAAGGGGGGAGGTGTTGTGATATGTGTATTGTTTCATCATGTATATTATTAGTAACATTAAGTTTTTGAACATTCCAGAGTGGTCAATATGTTCGGTCACTGTTTCTAGAACATTCCTGAATTTTGTGTATGTCCAGATTGTTCCAGTAATATCATGTTTTAACAATTTCTAAAATATTCTAGATTTTTGATACTGTATAAATACCCTGTCAATTCGATGCATAAGAATAATTGTGAAGACATTGTCGTATAAGCATCATTGAGGTATCACTGGGATATAATTTCACTGGGACATTGTGTGCAGTAACGGACACTCTGATGTATGTATTTTTAGATTTTTGCTAAGTTTGTACTTAATGATTTGTATATTACTGTAAATAAATTATTGTTAAGTTTAAACTGTGTGATTGATCTTTGCTGGCATTTAGGGTTATTCTGACCCATAACAGAATATATCATAAGAAATGTTGAGGCATTCTATTTTTTCCTCAACTGAAAGTGATATTACGAAGGGCATTTCAAAAGTTCTGGCAACTGTTAAATAAAAGATTAATAATTTCCGTAAAACGGTTAATCTTTTATTAAACAGTTGCCAGAACTTTTGAAATGCCCCTCGTATAAAAGAGCTCACAAACACAGAAAAAAAACCACGAGTTTTCCTATTGTCCTCGCAATGAAATTTGCATTTAAAGTAAGCACGCAATGTCACTACACTGAGCTGAAAACTGTTTAAAATTGTTCTCGGACAGAAGGATGAAAAAATGAGTGTATATGGAAAGTGTACTTTTTTTTTACACAAATTACTCATTTTTGTGATGTTTTTTTATTCCCCGGAAACCCCAAAACAAACAATTTACAATATATGATATGTATAGGACATGCTATGTGTCACATGATAAATGAATGTTAAATTTACATCGAACGACAATGTTAAGATATGAAAATTTAATCATCGTTGCATGTTGTAAAATTCCGACACGGAAAACAATAAAACAAGATTTTTATCAAATAGGTGCCCTAATTCCTTTCAAATGTCTGATAGAAAACACATCAACATTCTTTATAAAAACAAATGTTTTAACAAAATGGATTATTTAATAAACTTGCTCGACAACTGACAAAACAAAGGTACACTCTTTATACCAGAAAAATTAGGCTAAAAATAAATAATGTGGATTATTTATACAGAGAAAAATGACACAAAACTCAATATAGAATTTATATTTATTAATTGTGGCGAGTATTGGCCGTGGCACAATACAAAATTGTGGGATGCCATTTCAATTGGGCAAACCACCAAATTCAAACATCAACAATGTGTGTTTCTTTTTTCTAACCTTCCCGGGTTAACCGCGGAGGGTCAGCACACATACAAACTGTTCAAATCAATCAATCAATCAATCAATCAATCATTCAATCAATCAATAAGTCATATCTCAAATACGTTATATCGCGACTACCAATGAGTACCTCGCAGTTATCTAACTTACTACCGCTCTTTTGCGGGGGAGTCGAGAAAAGTATACATTTCTGGGGGCAAATGACATTGTTTACAGTAGTGACAATCGAATGATTCGAACAATTTAATGACGAAATCACGATGTTTTGCCAGATATTGAACTCCAAATAGTAGATTGTCAAATAAGGAAAGTTTAGAATATTTTATCTGCTAAAAAATATGGCGATTTTCAATGAATATTTAACGAAAAGAGTCCGATTAATTAAAAATATCGTTAAAAATGTGACAATTTAGGATTGGCTCCTCTAAAAAATATATTAGGCTGGTTCAGCGATTGTTTAGCGAGGTATTCCACCAGGAATTTTTTACTTATCTGTCTTTATAAATGCTACAATGATCGATCTTGCATTGTATTGAAAAGCACATTGCCCCCACCCAACAGACGATTCCTACCTCCTTTGCGAAAGAGTTCCGCTAAGTTAAGTAATCGCGATATCAAGTATTCCAAATATCAAGCATATCAACTTATTTTATCAAATCTTGTATATCATATATCATTAATATCTCAAAATTCATAGATCAAACATCTCAAACTTCAAATATCAACATTTTTCATATTTCAAACCTGTATGATGTAGTACAGTTCTAAAGTATATATTTCTGTCACCAAGAGTAAGCTTATTAGCTTAGTTTACACTAGCATTAGCATTTCAACAAGGTGACAGATTATTACTAGTTTCACACAAACATTCAGTTATCAGTTGACTTGGTGTGCGCAGAGGCTTCACACTAATGACTTCTCCTTGAAAAAGTGCCACGACGGTTTCTTTTAGTGTAAAATATCAATCCTATTATCAACTATATGCTACCGATTTGATTTTATAAACGATAGAAAGTTTCACAATTTTGCAACACTATTCGGTATGGATATTGCACAGAGACACTTTAGCGCATGTTTAGCACAATCCTTGAGGCTGGCAATGGACTTGATGTGGGCATCATGTGGTAGATTCTTCACTTTAACTTCTCCTTAGACAGCACCAGGATATTTTTTCCATGAGTATAAGGTATTCATCTCGGCAAGCAGATCAAAGCTGTTTCACTGCAAAATAAAGCAAAAAAACCAAGCAGCAGAATATCATTCTTTACTTTGAGAAAATGGAACATTCTAAAAATAAGGTAGTGGGAGGGCGGGTTTTTAAAGTTACAACACAAAATTTCATGTATTTTATTGCAAGCAATTGTTATGCGTCTTTACCTTCGACCGGTCAAGGAAGCCTAGTGGTAGAGCGTTCGCTTCGTGATCGGGAGGCCCGGGTTCGATTCTCGTTCTCGGCGCCGCGTCATACCTAAGACGTAAACAAAGGTAGTGGCTGTTCCTTAGCCAAGCGCTCGGCACTAGAAGTGAAAGGCACGGGTCTTTCGGATATGACCTTAAAAACGTAGGTCCCGTGTCACAGTAGGCGCTGGCACGATAAAAAACCCTCACTGCTCAATGGCCCTGAGTGCCGAGTATAGGTCTAAATTTGAAGCCCTTCATCGGCATACGGTGACGTCTCCATATGAGTGAAAAATTCTCAAGAGGGACGTTAAACAATATACAATCAATCAATCAATCTTTACCTTCGAAATGTTCAGGAGAAAGGAATGTGAAGATCAAACCCGACCTTTTATATACTACACTTGATGTGTCAACCAAACCCGACCCTTAAAAGCTAGCCTTCAAATAACAAATACTTGGGGCCTATAAACTAGTTTATAGGTCCCTTCAAATATACTTTTCTCGTAAAATAAAGGCATCTATTTTGTATACACAAATAGATGCTATTAAAGAAGAAAGTGTCATTTTGTCATTATAAAGATGCAAAGGCCGAAAACATTATTTATTAGTTTTCGTGTAGTTAAATCGTATTTAAAGTTGTCCATTAAACATCTGCATTCATTCTAATAAAGGACTAGGAATGCTAACTTTTATGTTCAATTTGCATGATTGAAAGTTAAACAGATTTTCTACAAAGAAAGTGCAAATATAAGTTACCAGGTATTTTTCCTGTGTCTGACATTGCAGCTGCATATAAACTTAGAGAAGTAAATAAGAATTTGAAGGAAAAAAGTATACAGAACTTTTTCATCACCCATATTAACTAGACCTCAGCCATTTGAGATATTTTTATTCCCAGAACACTCGAAAACAACCAAAATAACATTTTACAATATCAGCTATGTTATGGGAAATGATATTCGTAAATGTTTTTGAGGCATTTCTAAAGATGAATACGCTGAGGTTTTCTATGCATGGGTATACAGATGTAAGCTACTCGTAAAAGGTAACAGAAATGCCTTGAGGGATTGAAATTATAAAGAATTTGTATTACGTACTTTTCATCGTTATATATTACATTTTGCATATTGTATTGAACAACCCTTACATTAGTGAAATACTGGTATATTTTTATAGATCTTTACTTGGATCTTTAAACATAAAAAAGTAATGAATCTTTTGGAATTCCCATGGGTACAAATTGCACTCAGTTATTTGCAAATTTATTTTTATATTCATATGAAGCAGAATTTATGCAAAATCTTTTGCGTGAAAAGAAGAAAACACTTTCTGTGGCCTTCAACTCGACATTTAGATATATCGACGACGTATTGTCAATTAAAAATTATAATTTCCATTCCTATGTCGATACGATATATCCTGGTGAGCTTGGGATAAAAGATACCACAGGGTCCGACAATTCTGCTTCATACTTGGATATTTTAATTGAAAAAGACACAAATTGTAATCTAACAACCAAACTACAATATATGATTATCGTGATGACTTTAACTTTTCTATCGTCAACTTTCCTTGCTAACGCAGCAATATACCTTCATCACCTGCATACGGTGTATATATATCTCAGTTGATTCGATACGCATGCTCTGCGTGTGAACAATTTCTGAAACGAGGTAAATTATTGACAAACAAGTTGATCAACAGTCTCGTTTAAAGTCATCATTTCGTAAGTACTATGGTCGATACAATGACCTTGTCAGCAAATACAATTTATCATTGAGTCAAATGCTGCCTGACATTTTTCATACGAAATGTAGTTCATTATTTATACACTGAATTGACGACGGATTTTTTCCGTTATTTCCTGATCATGACAACGAGCACACGGCGGGTGTGACCGGTGGGCGGAGGATGCTCACTCCTCCTTGGCACCTGATCCCATTTCTGATGTTTCGGAGGTCCGTGTCTTATTTTGTATATTGTTTAATGGACTTTGAGATTGAATACTGTTCGTTATCTCCATATCCTTCTTGATGCAATTGATGTACAAGGAAAATAAATACTAGAGATATAATTCGCTGCAGATAATGATACAACGCAATTTAAATTGAATGAAACTTTCTATTTAAACTGAAAACCAGATGTCTTTTAAACCTAATGTAGACCTTTTTTCTGTTGTAGTGTAATTTTGTTATGGGGAATACCTTGACAACACAGAGAAAAGAACAGATTTTCATGAAAAACTAGATGCTGTCATGAGACAGTAATACCCGCACTATGGTGTTTGCCTCTAAATGCACACTTCTTCATATTGGGCTTTACCAAGGAAAAAGTCAATATAATTCAATAATTTACATAATACATGTATTCATCAAATTGAGCATAATATGCTCAGGTGACCATGTAGCTGCAGATCTGGTTTTATATATTTGTCTTTGATCATAACGCTACAGATCCCCATATGCAAAAAAGGTGCAATTTACGCGCAATATTTTTTTTTAGCACTTTTGGGCAGAATTTCTCCACTTTCTAGCATTAGTCAATCAACTACCTTTCACTCCCTAATTTTGGACACATTCTCTGGCCAATATGTATATTTTGTTCACCTCCCAGCCATTTATAGTAATCTCTACAGGCAATAAACTCGCTTGATGTGAATTTTCAGCAATCTAACAAATAATTTTAATCGAGTTTATCTCGAGTAGAGACGACTATAAAGGGTTTGGAGATGGATAAAATATACAGATTGATTAAATAATGTGCCTAAAATTAGGAATTGATAGGTAGTAAATTGACCGATGCTGGAAAGTGGAGAAATTCTCCCCAGAAGTGCGCAAAAAATATTGCGCCGTAAATTGCACCTTTTTTGCATTACAGGATCTGCAGTCAAATACTAATATATAAAACCATAACGCTACAGATCTGCAGCTAGTGACCATGTGACCCATGGGCCTCCATTTTATAGGTATTTCATGTTCTTACTTCATTACCAGTCGGAAATTAAACTACAGAATTTAATTAATGATGTAAATTAGGTTTGATAAAGGGGGGGAGGATTTTTGGCACATAATTGGAACTTTTTAAATCTATTTTCTCATATAGATTAACAACAAATAATATATTATTCAAATTAGTGTAAAGCGTTTTTGATGAATTTTTCAATATGTGCAAAGTTTATTTGAGTTGCGTCAAGCGAAAAGGGACCTTCGTGACATAAACGTAATTACGTCACAATAGCGCTTCAAAGACGTGACGTCGCGCCGGTGCGTTTGCCGACAAAAAAAAATCTTATACAATAAAGGAAAACAAAAATTTATTTGTGTAATACTAAATGTTAAGAAAAAACACACGCCTATAACTGTCTGAAAAAAAATGTTTAATGTCGTCAATTTATAGATTTACTGGTAATTTAAAAAAAAAAAGTATACTAACTAATTGAATTTTTGATAGTTCATGAATAGCCTTATTCTTCATAAGAAGTGAAAACTGTCTATGAACAAATACATGTACATGTACATGTTTACCTCAGTAATCTGTGAAGACAAGCGCGTCATTGGCATCTCCGGCTGAGCTCCGGACTCTACAGACAAGTGGTCTCCTGCATTTATTTCAATGTTTTTTTTTTGTTTTGATTTTGGTGTGGGGATGGGGGTTACATATTACACATTCCAGGTTGTTTCTCTGTTTGTCAGAAAAGCCCGAGAATTGGCGACTCAATGCCCAACGTTTGTTATCAGAGATTAAGTAATCGAATCAAGTTAATTGATACTAGCATAGTTTCAATAGCATTTTGTCAATATACATATAAGTAGGAAAAAAACATGAATGCAGCATCTAGGAAGCTGTAACAAAAACCATACGGACTTCTGCATCTCCTCATCTACACCATCACCTTTGGCTCAACACTCTGAGGTTTGAAAACTGACGTAATAAAATGTGAAAATAACCAACAGAGTTATTTTCAAAACTTATTGAAGGTTTTGTATTCATTGCCTAAATTTATTGAAATGAATTAAAACTAAACATGTTTATTTGGGTTAAACTGATGTTGTTAGCTTCAAGTCGAAAATTAAGACCGATGACTTCAATTATTTTCTTATTTGAAGTTTACTAATTTAATTTAAGACAAATACAGTAGTTCCAGACATTTTGAGTTGAGCTTATAATCTTGCACAATATTGTATAATTAAATGATTTAATTATCCAGCCTCCTCCTCCCCAATCCCAACCCCCACACATCCTCGCGCGCGCACTTTTTTTTGGGGGGGGGGGAGTGCTTATGTTCGTTTCATATTACTACGGAAAGGGAAGCTTTTCAAGAATTAATTCAAAGATTTTTTCGTTATTCTCTCTCTTGATTTCCTTTATTTTTTTTCTTTTTAATAAATTTATTTTTTTGTTTCGATTTTGCTTGTTCTTTTTCGTATTTACGCATTAATTTACTATTAATTTCTTTTTTATTTTGACGATAGGCACTTTGGAAATACAATGGCACATGCACCCTCCTCCCTCTCTATATTTGATCAATTAAGTACCGGATCATTAATTGTCTTGTTATTCACATCATCATCAAGTGGTGGTAAAGATTCTTATTTTGTTTTTCAAACAGTATCTCTATAGTTCCGTTTTCTTTCTTATACACTGTATGGTATATGTAATTGCAGAAGATTAAAAGAATTTCATATTTTTAAAGTTGTGCAACCTCTTTGTTGATGTTGCCGTAGACCTATCTCAAATTACACTGCGATTGTGAAATCAATGATTATTTACGCTCGTGCATGTTCTTAATGATATTGTCTGATGACTCCTTTTTTAAATATCATACTGTAAAATAACGTACTTTTATAATGAATGAAGATTTTTTCTATGTGTCTGTTTACTGCATATGATTTTAATATCCTATAATCATCACTAATTCGTGACTATAACTCTTTTTTCTTTCTTTCTTTTCTTCTCTCTCTTTTTTTTTTGGATATCACTCAGAGCTCCTCGGATGGCTCGAACCTGTTTGAATGGCGTGAAGCGGAGTCAGCCGAGGATTACCGATTGTACAAATGCATAATGATCTATTACAAAATGATGCCGAGAATAAATCTAAAGAAAGTTCCTCCGGTGGCAGCGTGTATACGTATATTAGATTCTTTGGATTTTCAGGGGATGAGGCCCATGCATCATACACCATTTAAACATGTATTGTTCTCTTTGATACAGCTGAATATCAATTAAACTGATTATTTGAATACATGTACATGTAGGTAACTGTGTATCAAATGTTTATATTGCACAGTTAGAATGTCATCCGGTACCATTGACTTATATAACAATTTTAGTATACTCTGAAAATATGAATTTTCACGTATGACTTTTATAGTAGTCCGACAAATTGTTCTGCATCAAGCCTATATATCTACATAACTTAGATATTTTTATCGGTATATTTTAGTGCTGAACAAATTCAATTCCTCAGTATTTTAAGCATGAGAATAAAATACAAGATTATCTTTTTACAAAATTGTACAACATACGATATTTATCTTTAACAAAATTTTAACAATTGAAAGCGAAGTAACGTGTCTTTGTTCCATGGCAAGTACAACTTGCAGGGCTAATTTTTGAAGAAGGCCTACCCCCACCCCCGTTTCCCCATATAGTTAGGTCAAAACTATTGATATAATGTGTACCGCTATATTTTATTTGATTTTAGCATATCAAATCACTGTAATATATGCAAGTAACATCGTTAGGGGTGGGGGGATGCTAAAACAAACCCGTTTAATCTAATAAGATTTGGGGAATTTTCCACATTACAATATAATTTTCAATTGGAATTAAATAAAAGGACATCGATTTTCAAAGTGTGATATAATTGATAAGTTAAAAAATAACAATGCCTGAAAGCTGCACCACATCCACACGCCCCTGAAAAACAATTGTTCAGGGAAGTACAACTATGTCATTTCCAAAAAACACAGGTACATGTAAGTACTGGGTAAGGGTTTGTTTTTGTGGTGGTAAGTTTGCCGACATTACCGAAAGGGGAAAAACAATACTTTGACCGGCATTTATCCTTACGACCTAATTACATGAATATAAATGTAAGTCCCTGCAAGCAATCGTAAATACTAGGTCATTTTTGTGAATATAAGTTATTTCTCCCTTGGAAAATATCCGTGTTGTTACGAATGCCTTGCGAGATAACTTCTGATTAGGAACTTGTTTGGTTCTGTTCAAATGGTCAGCGGTCTATCCCCTTATGGAGAGGGCTTATTTAAGATATTTAAGCTATGCCTGCTGCCCAATCCATTTATGTAATTGTTACATAAAAAAAATTGATCAAATCAAATCCCCTTGTGAAGAACCCTTTCAAATACTAATTTTTCAGAGATTAAAGCATGCTTATATCCATGTTGTAAAAAAGATGAAATGATGTTGTTGAATATGTTCTTTAAAAATGTACGACTCACTTTATTATTTCAATATTGGCTAACATATACATATACAAAAAATGCTTTTTTCCGAACAGCTTTATCGCTATTTTACAATGTATACGATCATATAGATGCTAAAATTTGGGGAGAGACGTTGAAAAACTTAAATAGTTACATGTAGAGAAAATAATTTATACCTGATACAAAAGGGTTATTTAGTAACAATAACGTTCCAAATATCAATAACGTTATGTGACGTTATTCATCGTTTTATAGCGTTATCTTTTTAAAATTGCATTGCTTTCATTTTGAGTTTTAATAAGAATTTAGAAGGTATATAATAAAAAATTTGGTATCAAAATATTCAGAAAAACTACCTTTTACAGAATCGGTGAAAAAACGATTTTCGAAAATTTTGTCACGAAGGTCCCTTTTCGCTTGACGTAACTCATTTATATTTGATTAGGCAGAAACTTCTTGAAAGCTGCCATATACACAATCAATTTAATGGTCAACCCCCACCCGTCTCCCATCACACACACACACACAAACACACCTTATTTGTCTGTTTTTGCAAATAGGCCTAGATTGCAAAGCTAAAATAAAACATCTTTTGTAAATGATAATTTTCAATTTGTTCTTGCACTATACATGTATCTAAACACCTGCATCACATTTGGCTTGCGTCACGTACCCAACTTAAGTACTAGTTTTACCATTGGCATTATCATTTTAGATTTCACTGCACGTGCAGTAGGATACTAGTGTGCATCATTGCATATATGTCGGTAGGAATTATTTCATTTTGTGTTTTAACTGGATTATATTTCATGAAGATGACAGGGCCTAAATAATAACAATCGGTAAGTACAAGTTTTGGTATAGATTTGGGTAAAATAGTCTGAAATGCAAACGGTTAGGTTAAAGTTTAAAGGATCAAAGGTCATCCGATGCTACAATAGACGAATTTCACATTCTGAAGAGTTATCCCCCGTTATCAACGTTACATTCAGTTACAAGATCCAGAATTTTTTTTTCTGGGAGGGGGGGGGGGTTCCAGACCAGAATTTCCTGAGAAGCAAGAAAAAAAAGAAGTTATGGTTTGGTCTGTTTTCTAGGGTGGAGGGACACTTAGGGCATCCAAAGTCATTTTTATTTCCTCCAGTATATATTATAGTCCTGCAAATTCAGGGGGGGGGGTGTTGAGGGGATCTTCCAATCCACTTCCCTGTCCCTGTAATGACAAATGATCATGTGACT
>NW_026922336.1:0-19342 GCF_032062105.1 Saccostrea cuccullata | reverse complement strand
TTTAAACTTTAATCTGTAAATTTTACACTTTAATCTGTAAATTTTACACTTTAATCTGTAAATTTTACACTTTAATTTGTAAATTTTACACATTAATCTGTAAATTTTACACTTTAATCTGTAAATTTTACACTTTAAATCTGTAAATTTTACACATTAATCTGTAAATTTTACACTTTAATCTGTAAATTTTATACTTTTATCTGTAAAATTTACACTTTAAATTTTACGGTAATATTTTACACTTTATTTGTTTATTTACATAGTCAATTTAGCAACTTCACACATTCCCAGTAACGCATTTTTAAAGCCAACAGACCATTAATCATGCAAGATAATTACGGAAGCGTAATATCAATCTGAACTGCAAATAAAAAAATCTTTGAGATCTATATTTTTACTTTTCGTTACACTATAGTATAACTAAAGAAACACATGTATATATACTGAAACAAAAGCAGATCCCTGATTTCTTATGCGGGGGAAAATTACGAGACCTATGAGGAAATAGTCCATCCTTGTTTATCATATACTAATAAACAAGTACGAGTACATGTAAAATAAAAATATACAAACAATTGTAAACATCTCAGTTTAATACTTTTTCTCAAGTGTCAGAGGTAAAACATCACAAATCGACCGTTCGATCATAACCTATTGCAGTTCAGGTTGTTCAAAATAAAGTGTAAATTTTACAGATTAAAGTGTAAAATTTACAGATTAAAGTGTAAAATTTACAGATTAATGTGTAAAATTTACAGATTAAAGTGTAAAATTTACAGATTAAAATGTAAAATTTACACTTTAAAGTGTAAAATTTACAGATTAATGTGTAAAATTTACAGATTAAAGTGTAAAATTTACAGATTAAAGTGTAAAATTTACACTTTAAAGTGTAAAATTTACAGATTAATGTGTAAAATTTACAGATTAATGTGTAAAATTTACAGATTAAAGTGTAAAATTTGCACTTTAAAGTGTAAAATTTACACTTTAAAGTGTAAATTTTACAGATAAACGTGTAAAATTTACAGATTAAAGTGTAAAATTTACACATTAAAGTGTAAAATTTACACTTTAAAGTGTAGAAATAAAAAAAAGTGAAGTGTCCAAGTGGCACTAATACGCTTCCGTAACTTCTAGTTAATACCAAATATACTTATCTTTTTCTCCACAGAAATGACCAGTGTAAATGGAGGATTCAGGCTCAACCTGGACTAAAAATAAGACTGAAAGTGAAAGATTCCTTTATAGAGTCACCCAGCTCAAAATGTAATGGCGATTACGTGGAGGTCTTCGAAGGTAAAGCAACCCATTAAGCAATATTCTCTCTTTTAGGATTCATAGACATTAAAATGACATCATTATTAAAATATTACTGGAATGATTTTAACAAACAGTTAAAAACATTGCACATTATCTAATTTATATGTGCCTGTGCGATGGCACGAAGTGAAAGAAAGAATGGTTAAATAATAAAAAGCCTGATATACCTTACCTATACTGAGTCCCGAACCTTTTTAATTATAAAAATAAATTGCCGGACTCAACAAATAATCTATCAAGCTCAAATTTTTACTCCACACAACTGCTGTAAAGAAAAAATGCTTAAAAAATCAGAAAATTTTTGATTTTTTTTAAATTCAAAAACCTGCACTTTTGTGCACTTTAAAGATCCGTTCGGATAATTTTAAAAATAGCATTTTATTATCATAGAAAAGTGCATATGAATAAAAAAGGAACTTGGAAATGATATTAATTAAATATATATCCTCCAAAAATAATATTATAGATCTACAGAACTTTTAGCAAATCTAAATTCATAAAATTTCTAAAATTTTGCCAAAAATCTAAATCAGACCTTTCAATGCACTTTTTATACATCATTTCCCAGGGTAAATGAAAGACTCGGGTTTTTGATATCATAGATATGTGAACCTTTGATAAAAGTAGAGTTCACAATTTTTTTTATCTTTTCATGCGCAAAATTACGTTGTAAAAATAACTCTGATTCTATACAAAAGTACTCTCAAGTTGATAATTAAAAAAGGATGTTTAAGCTTCTTTTTGTCAATATCTATGCTTTTAAAGACCAACCGTTCCAACAATCTGTTGGGATTACAATAAGCATTGTTCCCTTTAATTAGCCATACTTTATATAATAAAAAAAACACGTTTGTACAGTAAGGAGAAACACTTGCTGTGGCCCTCAACTCAACATTCAGATATATCGACGAATTTTGAAAAATCATTTACAGAGTCTGACACATCTGTTTCATACTTGGATATTTTACTAAAAAAGACGTTAATGGTAATCTAACAACCAAGTTATATTATAAACGTGATGACTTTAACTTTTCTATCGTCAACTTCCCATACTTATGCAGCAATATACCATCATCACCTGCATACGGAGTGTGTATATCTCAGCTGATTCGATACGCAAGAGCATGCTCTACGTATGAACAATCTCTAAATCTAGGTAAATTATTGACAAGCAAGTTGATGAAACAAGAATATCAACAGTCTCGTTTAAAGTCATCATTTCGTAAATTCTATGGTCAATACAATGACCTTGTCAACAAATACAATTTATCATTGAGTCAAATGCTGACTGACGTTTTTCATACTAATTGTTAGTCCATTATTTATACACTGAATTGACGACGGATTTTCCCGTTATTTCCCGATCATGACAACGAGCAAACGGCGGGTGTGACCGGTCAGCAGAGATGCTCACTCCTCCATGGCACTTAATCCCACCTTTGATGTTTCGGAGGTCCGTGTTGGCTCTGCTCCTATTTTGCATTGTTTTATGGACTTTGAGATTGAATACTGTTCGTTATCTCCATATCTTTCTTACAATAGTTATGTCCATTCTTATGTCGACTCGATATTATGAGCGAAATCTGTGGTAAATTTGAATGTATAACTATAAAAACACTACAGATAAACTACAAAATCCTGTATATTTATCGCTTTAACATATTTAAAGGGGCTGGGTGGTTGTGGCCATTTTCATACTATTTTGATCTCCTTTAGAAGAAGAGTTCCATTTAAAGATTTAGAAAAATGATCAAATTTTGAAACTAAAATTTATGAAAATTTTCTTTGCCGAATGATAGTTGACAACTTAAGATATCATATCTAAAAAATAAGTTATATCTGATGGTTAATTTGTCCCTTAATATGAGATAATTCCGAACTTCTGTGAAATACGTACATGCAGTCTATCTTAGTATATGAGGACAGCAACAAAATAGAAACGATCTCGTTGCGAGCAACGAGAGGTCTTCCGTCCGATTCACGAAAAAAAAAAACAAAAAAAAAAAACACGTAAAATCGAACTGAAAAGTGATTCAAAATTTTGGTCACAAGGAGGATTGAGCCCAGGTCGCCAATGTGAATGCGTTTTTTTCTCTTTTATCCACAACGCGCAAACCATTAAGCCATTGGGAGTACTTCTCTAAATATATTTGTGAAAACTTTTGCAACAGTACACCTTTCTACGAATCAGAAAAGGCGGGGCACTTTCGCGATAAACGCTACAAGTAAATATTCGCTCCTTTTCTTTGGGTTGATCTATTAAATAGGTTTTTAGCTTCAATGAAATTAAATAAATAAAATGTTCTTATCGTTTCTTTTATTTCAACGTTAAGAAAGTATATTTAACACACTGTACACATTACATATCGTACCCAGCCCAGTTACACTAAAGCAGTGAAACGGAAATTAAGTTTTAAGATTGACACTGAATTGCAACATACTACTACGTGAAAGTCCAAGTAGTTTTTCACATTTCATGTATCCTTATGTCAGAATGGTTTAATCAAACGCTCAGCTGCCCCCATAAACCCCTACTTGCGAAATGGCGGAGTTGACAAAGACAGCCGCCATCTCGGGCCCGCTTCAGATTTTCAAATATTAATATCTAGAGTTCAAATTAACCAATATTCAAACAACTTATATAGTAAGCATCAATAAAAGGGTCTCTATTACCATTTCAAACATAGATAAAAAATGTTGAAAAACAAAAAAGTTAGAAAATGCGATTTTTTTCAATTCGCTTCTCCTAACGACAGGAAGTATTGACGACGAACGAAAGGTCGCGTGCTGGATAGTATCTATCACGATCTATAATCCCTGAAAGTTTCACATTGATATAATTTACCGTTTTTGAGATTAACCACGGACAAAATGTCATTTTAAAATCAGAAAATGCCCCGTAACTTGGCACCCGATAGGAATTTTTAAAAAATCGCTCAGATAGATCAAGTTCATGTTACAACACATCTTTTCTGAAAATTTCATGTAATTCCATCCAGTAGTCTTCACGAAATCGCGTGCGCAAAATTTTGGAAAAAAAAATAATAAAAAGAATAATAATAATAACTAGATACGATCTCGTTGCGAGCAACGAGAGGTCTTCCGTCCGATTCAGGAAAAAAAATTTCAAATCGAACTGAAAAAATTTCGAAATTTTGGTCATAAGGAAGATAACCCAGGTCGCCAAAGTGATTGCGCTTTTTTTTCTCTTGAAAAGCAAATTCTATCCCCAATGCGCAAACCATTAAGCTATTGGCCTGGGGAACACTGCTCTTAATATACTTGTGTATACTTCTGCAACAGTATAGCTGTCCAAGAATTATAAAAGGCGGACCACTATTGATAATTTCGCGCCAAACGCCACGAGTAAATATTTGCGCGTTTTCTTTGGACTGATCTATTAAATAGGTGTGATAGTTTCAATGAAAGTAAAAAAATAAACCGTTCTTATCGCCTTTATCTTATTTCAAAGAAAGTTTATTAAACACATTGTACACATTACATATCGTACCCAGCCCAGTTACACTAAAGCAGTGAAACGGAAATTAAGTTTTAAGATTGACACTGAATTGCAACGTACTACTACGTGAAAGTCCAAGTAGCATATTTCATGTACAACATGTCAGAATGAATCAAACGCTTCAACAGATTTAATGTTGTCCTGTCATCTAAACCCCTGTTATCCCTAGCGCGAAATATCGGAGTTGACAGAGACAGCCTCAGCCCATCTTGGGTCCTTCTTCAGATTTTCCAATATTAATATCTAGAGTTGAGATTATCCAATATTCAAACAACTTATATAGTAAACATCACTAAAAGGATCTCTATTAACATTCCAAAAATAAATGAAAAATATTGAAAAACAAAAAAGTTAGAAAATACGACTTTTTTCAGGATTCGCATATCCTAACGACAGGAAGTATTGACGACGAACGAAAGGTCGCGTCCTGGTTAGTATCTATCACGATCTATAATCCCTGAAAGTTTCACATTGATATCTTTTACCGTTCTTGAGAAAGACAAAATGTCCTGGAAATGTCCCGTAAATTGGCACAGATAAGAATTTTCAAAAAATTCCTCAGGTGATCAAGTTCATGTTAGGGAGCGGATGTTGTAATTACACATTAATTATTATATTATCAATTTCAAAATTTTCATTCTTATCTTAGGTGATTTCCATTTTGTGTGTTTTAAGAAATCGCGTGCACAAAATTTTTTTCTTTTGAAAAAAAATGTTTAATTTTTCAAATTAGAATAATAATAAGAAACAGTATGAATAACTATAAGGTATTCACGCTCAAAGTCCATAAAACAGTACAAAACAAGTTGCGAGCAAACAGAGGTCCTCCGAAACATCAGAGGTGGGAACCTCGTGAAATCGAGGAAAAATGGGATTCAAAATTTTGGTCACACCCGCCAATATTGATATTGATATCACCAACGTGAATGCGTTTTGATTTTTTTATATTTATCAACATTAATGTTTGTACCTTGTTTGCAATGCTTTTTTTTAAAGTGTATATTATTTGAAACCTTACACCTTTTTAATAAATGCAAAAGTTCAAATAAATATATCACGCTAGAAATTAAGTTTGTCCTTTTCAATTCGTGTTCTATTAAATACATGTGACAGCTTGAATGAAATTAAATAAATGTGCAAAAGTTGTTTCGCCTTTAGTGTGTGATAAAATCGAAAAGAAATCGTATATTTAGACACAATTATAAATAGATACAGCTATTCTTAGCATATTTTATATAAGCAGTGAAAAATTTGATTTTATATCTGACACTGAATTTGTTTTTTTTTTCTACTTACGGAAAGTCCAAGTAGTTTTTTCTTTGTATCCTTATGTCAGAATGTTTAATCAAACGTAATCCTATATGAGTAACAAGGCTGGTACATTATGTTGAAAATAAAATGAATAAACTCAATTTTGGATCTTTATTTTCCAATATTAATATATAGTTTTCAAATTCCAATATAAACAACTTATATAGTAAGCATCAATAAAAGGGTCTCTATTACCATTTCAAACATGTGTAGATAAAAAATGTCATTTTAAAATAAGAAAATGTCTCTAACTGAGCACCAATTGGAATTTTCAAAAAATCTCTCAGATAGATCAAATTCATGTTATCGACACATCAGTTTTCTGAAAATTTCGTCACTAATTCCTTCCATCTTTTACGTTTGAAATCGCATGCACAAAATTTGAAAAAAAATTATAAAAATTATAATATAATAATAACTAGATACGATTTCGTTGCGAGCAACGAGAGGTCTTCCGTCCGCTTTAGGAAAAGAAACCCACGTAAAATCGAGCTGAAAAGAGATTCAAAATTTTGGTCACAAGGAGGAGGTCCATCATTATACACCTGCGCCAAAGTGAATGCGCTTTTTTAAAAAATATTTTGTTATCCCCAACGCGCTTACCATTAAGCTATTGGGAGTACTGCTCTAAATATACTTGTGTATACTTTTGCAGCAGTTCACCTGTCTAAGAATTATAAAAAAAACATTCATAATTTCGTGCCAAACGCCACGAGTAAATGTTCGCGCCTTTTCCTTGGACTGATCTATTAAATAGGTATGATAGCTTCAATTAAATTTTAAAAATAAAACATTTTTAGCGCCTTTTTTTTTATTTCGACGTTAAGAAAGTATATGTAACACATTATACACATTACATATCGTATCTAGCCCAGTTACACTAAAGCAATGAAACGGAAATCAAGTTTTAAGATTGACACTCAGTTGCAAAGTACTACTGTAACGTGTCGGATCTGAGCGGTCAGTAGGTCCGTGCTCGGAGTTTTACTGGGGATATGATTGAATGCAATATATACAGATAATAATATGACACCTGCCTGGTGTCTTTAAATCAAATGACCTAAGTGCTTTGTATAATTATATATCTTCATATATCTGCCTGGTGCCATATGACAATTGCCTCACTATAGAACTGACTATATAAGTCAACAGCCACCTGCCTGGTGCCTCTTGAGTTAGCCTTTAACACCTGCCTCATGTCTTACTGCTTACCAAGTTGCCATTATAACTCTAGCCAAGTGGCTACAATATACTTACACAATATGATTTAACTTTGTAAAAGCTTCTCTGTCCTAATGACAAACCTATTGCTAACGTCACACACCTATATTTTAACTAGTCACTAACTACAGCAACATTGCACATTCCGATTTGATCGTTACACCAATTGGTTTCTGTACCAAAGTGAAGACACAAGCCAGTTGGCTGTACTGCCCCCTTGTACCTCAACTTAATCAATGATCATAAGTTATCAGATATCATATTGATAAAATACAACAGACTGTCTTTCTTTTGGCAACACTATTATTATTTTCTAACAGAACATCATTTATCAATATTACTTGTATAATTCTTTTGTCAATTGACCAATTAATTACAATATTTTTATTGATTAGCTATTATAATATAAACAAGTAACGGGACGTAACTCCTCCAACCATTTCACTACTACGTGAGAGTCAAAGTAGTTTTTTACATTTCATATATCCTTATGTCAGAATCGTTTAATCAAACGCTCAGCTGCCTCCATAAACCCCTACTCGCGAAATGGCGGAGTTCACAGAGGCAGCCGCCATCTTGGACCCGCTTAAGATTTTCAAATATTAATATCTAGAGTTCAGATAACCAATAATCAAACAACTTATATAGTAAACATCAATAGAAAGGTCTCTATTAATATTCCAAAAATAAATAAAAAATATTGGAAAACAAAAAAGTTAAAAAAATACGCTTTTCTCAATTCTCATCTCCGAACGACAGGAAGTATAGACGACGAACGAAAGGTTGCGTCCTGGATAGTATCTATCAAGATCTATAATCCCTGAAAGTTTCACATTGATATCTTTTACGGTTCTTGAGATTAACCACAGACAAAATGTCATTTTAAAATCAGGAAAAGGTCTGTAACTTGGCACCGGAAGGGAATTTCCAAAAAATCTCTCGGATAAAATAACTTCAGATAACAACACATTGTTTCTGAGAATTTTGTTAAAATCCACCCAGTAGTCTTCGAGAAATCGCGTGCACAAAATTAGATGGTCAGAAAAATAATAATAACTAGATACGATCTCGTTGCGAGCAACGAGAGGTCTTCCGTCCGATTTCGAAAAAAAACTTTGTAAAATCTAGCTGAAAAGGTAAAAAAAAAAATATTACACGCAGGGGGGATTGAATCCAAGTCGGCAGCATGAAAATCCAACGCGCTAAATATTACGTACTCTGTCGGGACCTCTGCTCTAAATCTTCTTGTATATACCTCTGTATAACAGTGCTTTTGTCTTAGAATTATAAAAGCTAGTCACTATTCATAAATTCGCGCCAAACGCCACGAGTTAATATTCGCGCCTTTTCTTTGGAATGTTCTATTTAATAAGTGTGATATCTTTAATGAAATTAAAAAAAACGTTCATTTAGCCTAAAACTTGATGATTAGAAAGTATATTTAATACATTTCACAAACTCCATATAGTATGTAAGGAAGTAACACTAAAAGAGTGAAATGGCTATGAATTTTAACTTTTTTTTTAAAATTTCATGTTAAAGTGAACTCGCTAAAGTGAACTATCCCAATTAGTTAAAAACATTCATGAAGAGATTGAAATGTTTCGTAAAAAAAAAGGCTCGCCTTACGACGGACAAGGAATTGGATATCGTTTGTGCTCAATAACTTGAATAAGATCTTTGAGACAATAATGTTAATATAAACTCTATTAAGCGATCTTTAAAAAAATATGGTTATCTTATTTTGTCTTTTTTATTAGCTTAATATGGCACAAGTGTGCATGGGAAAAACAGTGGATAAGTTTTATACTTACTGTATTCATTGATATCCTTCTTGAAAAACTATTACTTATAACAATGATTAATGAGCTGAAGATATTAGGTATCGAATTTCATTTGCACATTTAGTCTTTTCTTTTTCTACTTTGAGAATCAACCAAAACCAATTATAGAAGACGTTTAAGAAGAATTTAGTTTGATACAGGATTGTAACGTAACTACAACGTGAAAATTCAAGTATTCCTTTACATTTCATTTGTCCTTATGTTACTTTCGTTCAAGCAAATGCTCGACTGCCTCAGTAAACCCCTATTGCGAAATGTCGGAGTTGACAGAGAGAGCGGCCATTTTGAAACGCTTCAAATTTTTAAATGCTAATATCTAGAGTTTAGATTTATCAATATTCAAACAAATTATATAGTAAGCATTATAAGAAAGGTTTCTATTAACATACAAAAAATAAACGAAAAATATTGAAAAACAAAAAAAATTTAAAAATTAGACTTTTTAAATTAGCTTCCGGTAGCGAGCGGAAGTAATGACGACAAACGAAAAGTCGCGTCCTGGATAGTATTTATCATCATCTATAATATCTGAAAGTTTCACATTGATATCTTTTACCGTTCTTGAGAAAATCCGTGGACAAAAGAAATCAGAAAAAGGTCTGTAACTTGGCACCGGAAGCGAATTTCCAAAAAATCTCTCAGATGTATCAAATTCATTTAACAAAACATCTGTCCCGAAAATTTCATATAATTCCATCCAGTAGTCTTTGAGAAATCGCGTCAGAAAAATAATAATAATAATAATAAGAAACAATAGAATCGCTATTATAAGGTCTTCCGTTAAGACGGAAGACCTTAATAATAAGAAACAATAGAATCGCTATAAGGTCTTCCGTGAAGACGGAAGACCTTAAAAATGTTTGTCTTTTTTTTTCTTCTCGATTCCCCTAAAAAAAACCTTCATATAAACCTCAACTCAATTTTACCTGTTGTATAAATAGAATGGTTGCAGGAGAAATAGATACCTTAAATAAGACACATGATATCATTTCATTTCAAATAAATGTTATATGAAGCTAATCGGACACAAATACGAAGTCCTTCATGCGTGTCTTCAATCTAGGTTAACATTTCGCTGCAGAAGTAAACAGGGGTCTGTAGCAATCTATTTGGTTAAAAGGGTAATCTTACTGATTGCAATATGGCTAAAGAAGAAGTCTTGCAGAGAGGAAACTGGAAATCCTGGTGGGAGTTTTTATTTTCTTCTGTCGGTTGTTTGGTGGGACTTGGTAACATATGGAGGTTTCCTTATATTTGTTTCAAGAACGGAGGAGGTTTGTTAAAAATTAAGATAACACACTAACAGTTACAATTTCAGGAGATGTCCTCATTAACTAGCTAACCAGTCCTGTTAAGAACACGTACAACTAAAAAGCAATAGATTATGTCTAGTGTTAATTTGAATTTTTGAAAAGTTAACAGTTATTCTCCAGCAATTTCTTTATGTGTGAAATAAACATGAAAATTCATAATTCTGGGGAATTTCAAAATAGAACTTCTGACATAAATAAAAATGCAGTCCCCCGCCCTTCTCTCCCTCCCACAGAATCTGCAAAATCTCAGTCATAATGTTATTGTATAAACAGAAAAATTATACATATTTCCATATACTTTCACATATATACTGTCTGTATTTTATATAGGTCTGGTATTTCAAACTACAATTTTGGCTACAACTTTTAAAGCTGGTTTTTCATATTTAGAAGTCAGCATTTACAATTTTTTAGAAGATATTCTAAATTTAAAGGATTTCATGTTAACAATTGCAGTCATCTTATAAAATATTACGAAACCTAAATTAAAATAAAAAAAAAAAACAAGACTTGTGTTGGAATTACTTACTTTCACGTTTAAATATTACTTCGAAATAATAAGCATAAAAATCGTTGCATTATAGCATACTAAGATTGCATGTGTAAACGTATAGAGATGTATGAATATATCAAATGTTATTTTAGGACAGCCTATTGTTCGGCCTTACTATTTAGCAATGAAAAAAATTGTCAGCACGACAACCTTTTTACCACTCTAGAAGTCAGATATCATATCGCCTTTACAGAGTTTGTCGGCAGGCTGAAATTTAATGTACTTTTGCTCATATTGCAATCTGATTCTAAATATCTTGGCTCTTCTAGTTTTTTTTTTTTAAATAAATAATTTTATTTTCTAACCTTGAAAGGTCTAAACTCTAATTTTTGAAATTATCAATTCACATTTAAACCTCTTTTTCAAGTTATTTCTTTTATTTGTAACATCAGAAAGTTACAGATCAAAACATTCCGAATTATGGTATTAAATAAAGAGAACGTTATGGGTTTTCATTAAGTCTAAGAATTCTACATGTTCTAAGAGACTAGTTTTAGATCTTAGTTTTATTCCCAATCCTATTGATTCATAACGCTAACTATAAGGCTATACAGCTGTACACTTGTCCTAACTCTTATGGTGCCTTGTGTGGCAATACTCATATATTCACTGTTTAAGTATCTAGTTTTTTCTTAACCTGAAAATATATAATTTTCTATTCAACGAGCTTTTCTGATTCCATACTTCATATTCATGTTCCTGTGTGCAATGCCAATGATGTTTTTGGAGATGACTTTTTCACAGTATTCTAATCTTGGACCTGGAAGGGTATGGATTTGTTGTCCACTATTAAAAGGTACAAAACAGAGAATTCAAACTCATGTATAGGATTACTGCACGTACAAATATATTTGTTAGTATCAATTTTTAAATATTGAAAAGAATGTTGAGACTCAGAGGATGTATGTAAGTATACGTACTTGAATAAGCTTTATGATTTTTACTCAAATAATCATTTTGTTTATAAACTTTAATTTGCTGCTATAACAATTTGAGTCTATCCAACAACTGACAAATTGACAACATTTATTCTTTTCAATCACGTAATAAATTTTTGAAATTTTCTCAGGAATAGGTCACGGAATGGTCGTTTTGACGGGGATTGTTAGTACCTACTACAACGTCATCTTGGCTTGGGCCCTGTACTATTTTGGAATGTCTTTCTTCCCCAAACTTCCATGGACCAGTTGTGATAATGACTGGAATACTGAGTTCTGTGAGCTGCGTGACATGAACTCGAGTTTGCCAAATTCCACACTATTTACTCTGGAAGACAATGTTAACATTACACTGCCTTCGTCTGCAGAGGAATTCTGGAGGTTAGAATATTGACAAATACGCATTTAGTATTCAAAATTTCAAGTTTTGATAAAGATTACAATAAATCATTTCAGAACAAACAGATTTGCACAATCTACATTTATCAAAGCATCTTTTTGTAGTGTTGTTTATTTAGGCCTGAAACTTTTGAATGATATATTTCTTTGAAACTTGTAGCTTCAATGTTTGACGTTTTTCAAACAAACTGTAGATTCTGAATGAGAGTTCCTTGATTGCGGAAGTAAATATCGACAATTAACACATTTTAAATATATATATTATAGTTAGGAAATTTTAACTCAAAAAGTTCCTCAATTAATAGCTTGCCCTTATTGAGTTGAATAGTCGACTCTTCAGAAGTTTTTATCTGAAGTGACAATTACGGAAACAAGCTTGTCAGTTTTAATGATGCCTTAATTTTGCCTTTAATGATAATATTGCTTTTCTGGGAAAAAGACATACAATTATCAAATTATCAAAAGCGATACATTTAGCAAATTTTAAAAGGATATATAGACCGATTTATTATCAACTTAAATGAAGGAAAAACAACAGGTGTTACGTGAAAATGGGGCTTAAAAATTGTGTCCATTGTTTAAGTTCCTACTTCACACAGGAACGTTATCACGTGCAATACTTTGAATATTTGAATTTTACAAAAGATGTTTGAATTGAATTGATATTGATCGGAATACAATTGGTTCTTAATGTTGACACTCAAAACTCTTGTCCAATGTTTCAAGTTCAATTTAAACATTTGATAACAATTTAAAAACAAATTGTGTCATTCTTGTTACAAAATATTTCGTTACAACCACATGTAAATGATGGTTCTTAGATAAACATTCTGTGCATCCCTCTCTCTCTCTCTCTCTCTCTCTCTCTCTCTCTCTCTCTCTCTCTCTCTCTCTGAATAAAGTGCTTGTTTTCTGAAACAAAAAAAGATTTTAACTTTACCTTCAGGCATTTAGAAGTCACATAATTTGTGGTAATGGAGAATGAAACATATGGAGATAACAAACAGTATTCAAGATCAAATGTTCATAAAACAGTACAAAATAGGAGCAGAGCAAATACCGAATCCCAAGTCATCAGAGGTGGGATCAGGTGCCATGGAGGAGTGAGCCTCCCCTACTGACCGGTGACACCCGCCGTGTGCTCCTTTTCATGATCGGGAAATAACGGGAAAATCTGTCGTCATTTCATTTGTTTAAAGATGTTTATGTATTTTTTTTTCGACATGCATGTCTTTGATTTATCTTACTAGTCATAAGACAGAGAAGAATTTAACACCCTTTGTTAAATCTTGTCTTGTTCTACTCTTAAATTGATGCATGTGTGGTTTTTTTCTTGTTAGTATTTATCTAAGATATTTGAATATTTATATAAAACTGATGTTGAAAATCAAACTACAGGCCTTTGAATGAAAAAGTATCACTTTAAACAGCCTATAACTCCTTAGGTTGTGAACATTTCAGGGGAAATGTCCTTGATATCTCTGATGGCATTGGAAATCCAGGGACGGTCCGCTGGCAGCTTCTGTTATGTCTGCTGGCCGCTTGGTTAGCTGTTTTCTTGTGTTTATTCAAAGGAATCAAAACTTCAGGAAAGGTAAATCAAGAGTCTATTTTGGTCTCTGATAAAAAAAAAAAACTATCAATTTTTTTATTTTACAAAAGTGATTTAGATTTAGGAAATGCTATACTGTAGAAGAAATCATTAGCGTGAAGTATTTTGATAAAGATTTCTTCAATGCACATTTATGCAAGTGTAAAATTAATAATTTATTTATTCTATAGTCTTTTTATTGATCAATACAATTTCCTTAAATATTCTGTATCACGGAAGACTTTTTTTTATTTGAAAAATGTTAATGTTTTATCAAACAACATAATGTTGAAATAAAATTCAATCCTGTAAAAAAAAGTTACGTTGTCGATTGTTACTCGCCATAAGAATCTCGCATAGGTCAGACCCTATGAAAAATTAATAAAAGGAGAAATAGGATATTAAATAAACATTTTATATTCTAACAGGTAGTATACGTGGCTGCCACTGTGCCGTACCTATTCCTGCTGGTTTTGTTTATAAGAGGGCTGACATTTAATATTGATGGAGCAGCAAAAGGTTTAGAAGTGTTTCTGATTCCACGCTGGGAGGACCTACTTAGATTCAATGTAAAAATACCTATGATTTTGTTGAAATATAGTGTATAGTTTTAAAAGTGTAATATTACATATGATTGCGCCCATGACAAATGGGTCCTTATGGCATTTTTGCTAAAACAGAGAAATAACGTCATAAAGATGTGACGTTGCAGACTGACGGTGAACTTCGACGCAGATTTTTTTTTACCACGTGTTTTGACGTTTGACGCATCCAGAATTTTTATCGCTGTTTCCAACATGTGGAATTTATTTTCATTGTTAAATTAATTTAATCAATATCTGAATCTCCTAATCCACTGATTTTAATAGATATATATGTATAAAAACATTTAGAAATGGTTTGGTTTGACACGCCAAAGTCCGATGGTGCAGAAAACAATTACATTATTACATATACGATCTGCCATTTGTTTATAAAATACAGATAAATATTAAATGTTTAACCCTAATCTTTTAGATATAGGTGCGAGACTAACACTTATCAGAAAAATGTGTTAAAACTAAGGTGTTTTCTTGGATGGGTGCAGGACTAACCTTCAATCCAATAGTCTGCGAGATAAATAAAATCTCTCGGTGAAACACATTGGTGTTCATAACCCTTATCAGTCGAATAATCTACAAGGACTAGCCCTAATAACTTGTTAGGCGAAAACAGTAAGCAATATCAGTAAAAATATATATGAGACGAATACTGAATCAATGGATTTTGAACGCAGGACAACGTCATGACGTCAAATTGTGAAAACGGTTGATCTTCCTCCGCACCATCGGACTTTGGCGTTCAGACCATCGCACTTTAGCGTCGCGCGTCTCATAGGAAACGAGCCACTTTCAAATCGGACTTTAGCGTCTGTACAAGACAGCGAGCCATCGGGGTTTGGCGCAGACCATCGGGGTTTGGCGATGTCAAATCGGACTTTGATTCTTACATATATAAATAAAAACATTTAGGTGCATCTTACAAACATTATTAAATACGTTGTATAATACCAATAGTTTTCCTACATAGTTGAAATTAAACATAAGGTGTTTTCATCATAGGATTTTTTTACACGCTAGATAAATTTTATTTACATATTTATACAATTTTTAGACATCTTAGACAGTATGTAAGAACGATCTCAAATACACATCAGATCGCGTTTGTAAACATTGTATTTTCATACTGCTTAAACTGTTGTTAAATTGTTTGTACAAATGTTGAAACTAAACATACATCTTCCACGTTTTTTTTTAAATCTAGCAAAAATGTTAAGATTATTTGTATTTTCTATAAATAAAAATAGGAGAGATAACTCTGATGTCAACAATCGATTGAACAGGGGTACCAGACAGGGACATTCATTATTTTAATTGCATACTTTTTCACATTTCAGCTGCATGTTCGCATGAATTTTCTCCCGGATTATAAAAGAGATATTTTAAGACCAAATAAAAAAAAACTTTTAATCGTCATCATAATTATGAATTTTTAAATAAAAAATATTGCTGTACTTAGGGAATAAGGTTAATGTAGAAAAAAAAAACAAAGAAGAAAAAAAGGAAAACTGCAAAATTTAATTTTTTTTTTTTCAAATCTCTTATCTATAGCTTTTTTTTCATGAAATAATTTCATGACGAATTTCATTTTTTAAAAAATAATAAACATGTAAAGCGTCTACTTATAATCATGATTAAATAAATTAAAAATTAAAAATGTTGTTTTGTCTTATATTCTTGTTGCACAAAGACACTTCAATTTAGAGAAATTAAAACAAGCAAAAAACCTCCGAATGAAAAAAAAATGTTCTAAATGTTCTAACTTAAATAGAGCTGGTCAAGTAAATCTGATGAGAGAGAGAGAGAGAGAGAGAGAGAGAGAGAGAGAGATGTAGGGTATATATAAAAATATTTATATTGAATCTTTTTATCTAATAATGAGAAATGTGAACTCTATTGAAAAAGTTGAGTTTTCAAAACAAATGAAATAATAAATGAAAGAAAATATCAATTTTGTTCTCTAAACTATATATACATGTATAGCTATTTATTTTCAAGATCTCCAAGTTTAATATACATGTAACTCTTTGGTACTTACGTGTTGTTGTTTTTTTTTAAGTATACGGAGTTCAAATGTTTGCAAAAGCTCGATCAGCATTGAATGTCTCTTAACAGATCAATTATCATGCTAAAAACTCAATCATCACTGAACTTATAATCTCATTGCAGTTATCTGTGTGGAATAATATACTGTTTAACCTGCCATCAAATTATGGATAAATATTATTAATTATGCTCAAAAATTATTTATTTGTTTTGGTTGATAAAAGAATCTTTATAAGTTCAGGGTCAGGTTTTATTTCTACATGTAAATGCTAACATAAAAATAAAAGTCAATGCTGAAAATACATGACATAAAACCGCAACAATATGCTTGCATTTTGTTTAATTTTGGCTGCAGTGCAGGGAATGGGGGTGGGGGTGTCCTTATATATTTCCGTAACATGTAGGCTTTACAAGGCTTAGCATATCCAAGCTTTGGCACCAGGCACGTAGCATCATTTTTAAAAGGGGGGGGGGGGGCAGCCAGAGAATTTTTTTTACTTCCCTGAAAAAGTTGACAAGCAAAAAAAAAGTTTAATGTTGCATAAAATCGAAAATCCTATTTCGTGGGGAGGGGGGTTAGAGGCCAACATTTTTCAGTATTAATTGTAATACTACGTTTTCCGTACATAACTAATAATGGGGGGGGGGCATCCAAACATTCAATTATCAATTCCTAGAGTATAAGTACATTGTAAGGTTGGGAAAAAAAGTGAAGTGCCAAGCCCCCCCCCCCCCCGTTGCTACGTCCCTGGGCACAGGACCAGAATGGAATTCATACTCTTTAAAACTTTCTATTAGAAAACAACATTACAATGAAGGGGATATTTTTTTTAATTAGGTCATAAATAATATGATGATTTTCTAAGATGTTTACATCCCTACAAAAATCTGACATTTCAAAGCTCAGCCAGTTCACAGACAATTGTCAGGAAATATATTATACAAAACAGTCATATTCAACTGACTGTATATTTAGGCATAAACAATTACATGTTATTAATCTTTAACCCACCCCTACCCCAACAAAAGTTATACATATACATGTTAACCGTAAATGGCATCTTTAATTCAATGGGTGTGCTTCTGAAACCATCCATTTCATAAAATAAAACCAGATTTTTTTTTATTTTAGGGTATCATTATATACATGATTAACAATACTGAATTCATAGCAATTCAGTTACAGGCTCATAGTGTTTATGATGGCTGTGCGATTTTGAAAATGGCAATGCTCAGAATTAGAGGTACAAATATAAAATGAAGAATGATAGGCAGCATTATTTCACACCTAATTAAAAAAGTGAATCTGCAAGTTGTAGGGTTAATGGTACTAGGTGCACCTAAAACTTTTGAAGTAAAAAAAAAATTAATTTATTTTAACTCGTGTTCACAAGAATTGTAAGTTTCAGCTATTTAGATTTTTTACCCCCCCCCCTTCACCAACATACACATAATCCTACAAATCTTAATCCTGTGTTTATCTATTGTGTAAATAATTGCGGATTATAACTCATTCATTTGTTTGTAAAATTTCCACCTTTTGATTGGTTAATATTAAAATATTTTTACTGCTAGACTTAAAAATATTTCGTGTATCCTTTATATTTTCGAAAAAGCAGTGTCATTATTGACCCAATGCAGACAGACGACCTTATAGATGCAGTGAATCAACCGAATTTCCTTTTTATTTACTGCCTATTGTGTATCGTAATTACATATTACATATTACAGGTACCACACTTCACAATTTTTCTGTCTTTATATAAAATTTAAAAAGAAAGAACAATCAAATAAATTTTCACTTCGCAGTAGCGTAATGTTGTAATTTAAAAAGAAAAATAATTTTGACATATATGGTAACTAAAGATATATCGTTTATGCTGAAATCTTGACCTATCAAGAGCAATGTTTAAATTAAAATAACTTTCAAATGACTCTTGCATGGATTACCAGTAAATATTTTGTATGAGAAAATAATTGTTTCAAAAAAAGAATGAATGGATGTTGCCCGCTTTTCAGGTTTCCCCCTGGTGTCATAGAAAAGTGAAATGTAAAACAAACACTCACTTATAATACTATACACCACTGATGAATCCATAATATATATAACTATTAAATAATTATTAAATATAATAATATCAAATATTTCACAACTATTAATCACCGTAGTAAAACTACAGAAGAAAATCATTTAACGTTCACTCTGAAAACGTTTTACGTTGTTGATAAACATGACGTCATTATTAACCTGTTGAAGTATATTTGATAAAAATGAAGAAAAAACCTACTTAGAGTAGACGTAGGACCATAAAAATTCATATTTGACAACTTCTAACCTAACTCTATCAGAATCCGTGAAAAACTCAAAATGCATAAAAATTGCCATAAGGACCCTTTTCACATGGGCGCAATCATATGTGCTTGTAAATTTTGTGCAGAACACGAACACTCTCAAAATAAAAAACATCTAGATCATCTATCTATGAACTTAATGCCATTGATCATTTTTGGAAATAAGTATTCTTCTCCTAAGCAAAGACATAACGAAAAAATATGATGAATTCATTAGTTTAAGCTGCTCTTATATCAATTTTATTATTTCATTCTATATTGTTGTTCCTGTTGTTAGCAGAACCTTTTTTTTTTTCTTTTACTTGTATGTATGCAGGATAGGTTATTAA
>NW_026922335.1:0-19223 GCF_032062105.1 Saccostrea cuccullata | reverse complement strand
AATGGGGAAGTGCAACAAACATTTGATCTTGTACAGTATATCAATCATGTCATGTTATTCTCATTAATAGGTTTACTGGTTATATTGATATGAAGATATTGGTATGATTATAATGAAAAATTAAGTAAATGTGGTATATGTATATAACATGCACATCATAAGAAATATCAAAAACTCAAATCATAATTTTTTACCCCTTTTGAACCAGACCTCCCCTTTTTAAAAGGAGCAGCCATAAACATTTAAGTAAACTTACAACTACATCATATGTTGTCTGGGACATTGTGGAATAGCACTGAACATGTTGAACATTTGTTTCTTTAAAATTTGCTGGACAGACTGTGTCACCTGATCTTTGATCATCTTGTGGTTGTGGTAATTCATCATTGTCAATATCACTGGCATCTAAAATCTGCAATGCATCAATACTCATCTATATTTAGCGCAAGCAATTAAATAATCCAAAAATATACATTGGTGCATTATACAGTGACCGATCCAGGAATCTTGAAAAAAAGGGGGTACTAGTCTGGGGTTAGGGTAGATAGAATGTTCTATCGTCAAAATGATAAATGTCCTACGGACCCAGATTAACTTGATACTTTAAGGGGCATATTGTCACACCAAAATAAAATTTGATATATTTTGCACATGGGGGGGGGGGGCTGAACCTCCATTTAAATCTGCCGCCCCTCTAAATGCGCCAGTGCATTATACATGTACATGTTATAACATATGTGTTAAAATACACGGAACCTTGTTTATATACACATAGATATTCGTGATATGATTCGCCACTCTTGTGATAAAAATACATTCGTGATCAAAATAAATGACTAGGAATGCATATGCCTAAACAAAAATAATTATTATTGACCACCGTCCGTTAACATTTTGTTAATCAGTTCCGAATATTAACTTAAACTATTAACATTGTTACCATGTTTACGTTTTGAAGATGTGCATATGTTGGTCGAATTTCCTCTACTTGTTTTATCAATATTTGAAAATTGAAGTCACCGGTCACCCTAAATAACCAGATTTCTATATTGCAAAATATTAAAATGTTTTAAATAGTGGTTTTCAAAATTATTTTCTTACGTTATAGCGTCTTCTTTTGGTGATTTTCGCAAGGGCATCTGACTTGGAACGACCAACCATGCTAACGTCTGGCCTGTCAATGTCATGTTGCTGAGACGTGGGGCTAGCTGATCTTTTAACCGATAGCCTTTTTTCTTTGGGATCCGTGTAATCGAATAGAGATGGCACAGCTCCTGATTTCAAGATCTTGTTTTTTAACTGAAACTTTACGTTGTTTGCAATGTCAGGATTTATCGAGAATTGATCTTTGTCAAAATGTCGTTCACAAAGTTTACTGTATTGAGTAGGATGAAAACCGTCTCTTCTCAAGTTGAGAGTCCAAATTTTTCTAAATTTGGGATCTTTCGGAAACAAATACAGGCTAATTCCCTGGCCAGATTTTATTGTGCAGTTAAGTGCGGCACACTGCACCATATTTTCACAAAATTGACAAGAACTTATCTCGCTCATTACCCTCTTCAGCGTCCTTTGGGTGAGTGTCTCGAATGACGTCATTTTCTCTAAGGGAGATAACTTGTTTGTAAAGAGATTGGTTACGGTGCAGGCGTATATTTAATACCAGTTTAAATGGTTTATTGCTGTTAATAAAGCAAATTATAATCCAACATTTTATTTTGGTAATATTTGCGAAGTGTTTAAACCAGAAAAACTTAGATTTTCATATATCTTTCTACTTGACCTTTAAATCTCACTTTATTTAACATTTGAGCGATATAAAAACACATTGTTTGATGATTTCTATTCGTCACTATTGAAATATAGCCCTCGATTTTAAATAAAATTTAAATTGTTTAAGTGATAATTAATTTGACCTTTGAGAGATTTTGCAACATATAGTTTTATGTACTCCATCTGTCCAAATACAAATTTACACAAATCAACATCAATTACCTAAAACATATTATTCTGAATGAAAATCCCAGTCAAAATCTTATCTCATTTCATCAAAAATTTGACGGAAGACCCACTCGTTGCTCGCAACGAGATCGTATCTAGTAATTCTTACCGATTTCTCGTAAATGCCCTGATGGATTTTCATGAAACTTTCAGCATTAATGACAAATTATATGAACTTAAGGCGTTTTTTTTATTTGATGACATCACTTCCGGTTCAGATTTTTCTGCGATTTAGTGAGTTTTAGATGGTCATTTTGTCCGGCAGTTTTCTCAATAACGGCTCAAGATAGAAACATGAAACTTTCAGGTATGATAGACCAAAGTCTATAGATATGTTTAAGGTATTTCATTTTCTCGGAAGTGTCTCACGTCGGCGCTCGCTATGGCCCGAAAATAGGCCTATCGCGAATTTCAAAATTTTTAACAACTTTTCTACAGTATCTTTTTACCTGGAAATATTTTGTAAAAACATGTAGAACAAAAGAAGTGTAGAATTCTAAGATCTTTCAAATCATATCTCGAAAATAGGGCTGGCCCCTCAAATTAAGGACCTAGAGGGGCCGAAATTGATTTCTTTATATCTCAAAAAGTGTTGAGAATTTGTAATAGGTTAAAGAAGCAAAGTTGTTCAAATTGTCAAGCTTAATCTATTGGAGTCGTCAAAATACGTCCGACGTCGTCACTTCCGGCCAAACCGGAAATAGTCGGAAAACGCGTATTTTTTCAGTTCTTCACAAAATTTTGAATAACATATGTCTCTGGGAGCAAAAAACTTAATTTCCGTCCGTCGTCTACTGCCGGTAAACAGGAAGTAGCAAAAATGGCTTATTTTTGCATTAATTAACATAGTTTTAGAGGAGTCAAAGCATTTTTGGGCGTTATTTCTAATTTTTGTTTAAAATGAAAGCTACTTCCTTGGTCAAACCGGACCAAGACCTGCCGCCGCTTTGCAAACGCAGTTTTATTCTTTTTTACAAAATTTGTGCAGAGGATTTCTCGGAGATGGCTCGACCGATTTTATCCAAATTTCCAGTGTTGATGCATTGACATCTGAAGGTAATTCCGACAAGTCCATTTTGGAAATTCCTTTTCAGTGGAGAGTTATCGCCCTTTGATCAAAATTTAGAGGACCTCCGTGTCTGTCACGTTACTCAAAAACGGCTCAAGCTAGAAAGCTGAATTTTTCGGGATGATCGAAGACATGTTGCCAGGTTGCACCTTGGTCATGATATTTTCCGGAAGTGCCTAGTATGGGAAGTTGGTAGGGGTCAAAATTTAGGACACGCAATCATGACTTTTTTAAGACATTTTGCATCATATCTTTTAAAGTATAATTATTTTGTTAAAACATACTGAACAAAATTTGTGCAGAATGACAAGATCTATAATAGACATCAAGAAAAAAGTGCTGACTCATACATTAGGGGCCAAAAGGGGCTAAAAAAGTCTTTTTTCGATAACTCTTTAACAGTCAATATTTTGTTATAAATTACTGAAGCAAAAATATTTATCTCAAAAATCTACAACTGATAATTATGATTTTTATGTCATATGTTACATAATTAGGGGCCACAAGGGGCTAAAATGCTAAATCTTTAACGCTTTATATCTCAAAAACGGGAAATATTTTGATAAGAAATATTGAACAAAAGATGTTCAAAATAATGTTCTTAACAATATGCAACCTTTCATTTTTCGCTTAACGTCCCCCATTAGGAGTTAATGGTTGGCCTAAATATTTCTTTTGCAAAGAACTCAAAACGAAAAAGAGTTTCTGAATAGTTATTGGACAAAAAGTGTTCAAAATCCTAAGAGCTTTAAGACGAAATCAAGAAAAAAGGGCTGGGCACTCAAATTAGGGGCCAAAAGGGGCTTAAAGTCTTTTTTCGAAACTTTTTAACAGTTAATATTTTGTTATACATTCTGTAAGCAAAAATGTTTATATTTCAACAATTTACCACTGTGTATTATGAATTAAATGTCATTTATATACATGATAAGGCCATAAGGGGCCAAATCTTTGACGCTTTATATCTCGAAAATGAGAAATATATTGATAAGTAATATTGAACAAAAGATGTTCAAAATCATGTTCTTAACAATATACAACCTTTTATTTTTTGCTAAACGTCCCCATTAAAGAGTTAAATGGTCGGCCCCTAAATTTTTTTGTGCAAATAACTCAAAAACGAAAAAAAATCTCTGAACAGTTGTTGAACAAAAAGTCATCAAATCATGAGAGCTTTAAGATGATATGAAGAAAAAGAGTCGATCCCTAATGTTTTGGGCCGTGAGGGGCCAAAAGTCAATTTTTTAAAGTCTTTAATCTTCAAGGTCTTTTTACAGATTATGGAAAATCATTATTTTAGAATGAAAATTTCAATCAAAATCTTATCTCATCTTATCAAGAATCGGAAGGAAGACCCACTCGTTGCTCGCAACAAGATCGTATCTAGTTATAACACTATTTGAATGTAAAAAGTTAGCCAAGTTGATATCGCTGTACTAACAGATATTACGTCATAGGCTAGTTTGACATGCAGTTTCTCTGTACTTGAGAGCAGATCAAGCTAATAGTGGAATAAAAGTATGAAAATTAAAACTAAATGATCGTGATCTGATTAAAATTTATTTATATTTTTGAATGCATTAATCAACATTTTACAGTCTTATTAAATTGAAAACAAATAGGCCTTATATAAAGCCACTGTAATACACATTTATGCATAAACGTACTACAAACACAGGCACAACCCCTCGAAAATAAGAAAAGTTGAAGGATATCCACTTATCAATAAATTATGATTTTTTTTGACACACGTTGCTATTGTCCCAACAGTTTTGAAAAGTACTGAGAGCAAGTTGTGCACTGCTGCTTTTTTCTGTAACTTAACATTATTTGAATGCATATAATGTTAATGTACAAAGTTTATCAAAAGACGGCGAAATTTTATATATTATTCCAAGGCTTTGAGAAGTTGCTCCTAGCACTTTTCGGGTAAAGAAATTTGTCTTAAAGAAAACATAATCTATTTCATATTAAACAATTATACGTTTATCATAGAACTTTTACAATCTTTGTAGCCGTACAGTTTTTCTTTACTAATTTTAAACATCTTGCATGCCAATGACAAACTACTGATGTAATTAAGTCGCTTTGGCCGAACTCGACAGAGACCCCATACATACACATGCATTAGTTTAATTCCTATTAAAATAAAACTCATGCTAATAAAAAAAAAATATCAACATTGTATTGATTTTTTCGGAATATTTTAAAGCATATTTCCCATGGGGAGCCTTAACCTAGCTGCTACTAGTCCACAGTTTTAGAGAAAAATCTAAGTTATATTCCATAGTTTTGAATATCTATGTAAGGGTTAAATAATCAAAAATGAATGAATAAATGAATAAATAACAAAATAAATAATTTTTTTAAACGTTTCAACATAAGTTTACATAGCAACATTCGTTCAATAATGTCGGGCCAACATTACAAAGATGTCCATACTTCAACATTAGAAATAACAATGTTCAGGCACGTAGCTGCAATGGTGGCAACAATGATTCCCCCCCCCCCCCCCACACACACACTTTTTTCCCTAACATTACCTTTACTACAGAAAATATCCATTGAAATGATGGTCCCCCCACTTTTTACCACAATATCGTGATATCAAGGAAAAAACAAAAAATGGAAGTGAAAGGAAGCTGGCCTTGAAAAAAGTTGGCCACTAACCCCCACCCCACCCCCCACCCCCTTCGCCTTTTTGCTTGTCAACTTTTTCAGGTAAGTAAACAAAAAATTATGTCCCCCCCTTTCAAAAACGATGCTACGTGCCTGATATTGGCCCAGCGTTGGAACAATGTCAATGCACCAAATGTTTTAATGACATTGTCGGACCGATGTTGGAACAACGTCAATACATCAACTGTTGTAATGACAATGTCGGACCGATGTTGGCCCAATATCGTTCTGCCAACCACGATATGTAGCCGATCTACAAACCATATGCCTAACGTAAGCTTGCTATCTGGTGAAGAACATTTGCTTAGTTATTTAGAAATAAGGGAAAGAACCCGTTGAATAGATCATTGAGAGTGAGAGAGTGATGGGGTGTGGAGGTGGGTGTGGAGGTGTTAGAGACATCAAAACTTGTATTAAACAATGATCTGTATAATTTTACAGTATGATAGAATCAAATCTCATAAAATTTAATTAAATTTTCAACATATCGATTTACTTCCTCTTTGCTATCAAACGAATGAATCAGATAATGAGAAACCAAGTCATAGTTATAATTACTGAGAGTAGTATATTATCTGCGTTACATTGTCTTCCACCCATTTAACTGATTTAAAAATTGTTCTGCCTGATTGGTCATGACCACAAACAACCTCACTTTCTTTGTATGTTCTAGTTAGAAAAATAATAATTGGAGCGTGGTCTGAAAATATCCGAAAGTAAAATCTACAATTATATTACTACCCTTTTTCACTATTTTTTATTAGGTAATTACCACGTCTAGCATTTAAGTCCCCTGTTAAATAAACTTTTCCCTTGCCAGAAAAGAATGATGTGACATAACTGCTGTATGGGGCCCCTTTTTCCACGATGAATTATATTTAATCTACAACGATGTTGGTAGTTTTCATAGATTAGTGAATTAATACAACGCCTTTTAAGTACAGTGCTCCCCCGTTAGAATTCCCCGCCGTTATAATGCCACCCCCGCCTACCGCCAAAAAAAAGTCAAGTCCCGATTTTCTCGCTATATAAAACCCCGTTTTACCGCCATCCCCCGCCTATCGCCATCCGCCAACGTACATGTATTTCAGGTACAAATCTGTCCATTACCGTTATAATCACCCCCGATAATTACCGGCAATTATATCTTTGTGGAGAGAATTTCAGTGAACAGTCAAAGCAATTATCCGCCATTAGTCATCCAGGTATCAAAGTTTGGAGTAGATAATAAGTTACATACATAATTATTTGAGTTCAAATCTTTACTCTTCTTTTTGAATTCTGAATATGGCTGACTCGCCGAAATCAAGGCGCGTTACCTTGAATTGAAACAAAAACTGGAAATCATTAAATATCACGAAAAAAATTCAAAGCGTTCGCAGCAAAAAATTTCAAATTATTTTACGGAACTATGGAAAATTGATGTAAAAAGACAGACTGTAGGTGATATTCTTCACCTCCGCATGTTCTTACATACGTAGAGGCCAGACAGGGACTTGAATGATTGTTACGGCATTTAGAATCAAAAGAATCAACAACTGAATCTGAAATAAACTTTTTACTGCGATAAGCTATTAAAATAAACAGTGATTTTCTGACAGGCATATGCAAGCTTTTATGTTTGTTTATTTGAAATAAAGACATTAAAATCTTTTAATACATGTACACAAGTGTAGTACATTATAATAAATTTGTTTTCATTTATTTGTGCAAGTCACTTCTCTCCCCCCATATGGGTACAGTCCACTAATTGTTTTCCCATAGGCGACAATGTTAACGTTTCTTCTCATAGCGATGTCCCGCAATTTCGTTCAGAAGTGAGTGACCCTTTCAAATCAAAGCACATCTACTTGTCTTTTCTTGGTTAAAATCTCGAGGTGGCATGTCAGATTCGTTTCGCAAAATGCGTATGTCTGCGTGAACCTCTAAAAATGAAAGTGAAAGTAGGGGAATTTCAGAATTATCACTGGCGTTATAATACACAAAATAATTCAGCTGATCTTCTTGATAAATTACATCTTCCAAGTTTTTTTGGTAGGAAAGATACTCCTTATCAACAAGTGTGAGGCTCAATTCAGTACATCTGCCCAATTTTTTTTATGCAAGTCTGCAAATTAAGGAACTTGTAATTTTTTTCTGCACTACTTTCTTCTCCTACCGATTCTAAAAATAATTAGTGGGATGTACCCAATATGAAAAAGCATTTTTATTTTACAATATTTCACACTGTTTGTCAATCTAGAGCATAAGTAGAGACATCATGCCAAGTTTCATGAAAATTCAACAATTAATTAAGATTTTACAACATTTACAGTTCTATGTCTAATATCCTTAAAAAATGCTCCAATCTAGCCAAAACTGCACCCAAGTTTTAAGTCAAATTTTAGCCTATTAACACATTTATACGAGACAAATGAGACAAAATTTTGAATTTCCTGACAAATCGCATAACGTCGTCTGTCAAATATTCATGAAACTTCAATTCTTATATCCGTGTAATCTTAATAATGCATAATTTACAAAACAAAGATGTAGATCTAATTAATTCGAAATTCTTAAATAAGAAAAAAATCTATATAAGTGCAAAATGTATATAGCAGTGCATGTACAGATTAGTTATAGATAAATACTTTCACATTCTCATCACCTATCAAATATGTAAATTTCCTCACCCCCACCCCATCCCCCACTTCAATGAATTTTTATTTTTTAGAAAACTTTAACTTACACATTTTGTCGACTGTCACATTTTGCTGGTGCTGTTTCAAGATGTATTCAAATGGGTATGCATTTGCTGGCCAATAGTTTTAAACACCATCAGCATGGGCCTCATGTTTTTCCTGTACCAATCACCATGAACCTAAAAAAATCAATACAATAAATGGCACAATATCACATTTGCAAACAGACAGACACACAGACATTCAAAACGTACAATTTTACCATATTCCTTTTATGCCCATTACTTGAAATTAATTAATTTAAAAAATGATTAATATGCTCCCACCTGAAATCACACTGTTAACATTAGTAATTATATATAAGTTAATTCAGCAGAATAGGTAAAAATCATGTTTTACTGACAATAATTGTACATTCAACAAATACATGTAATGCAATTGCTAAAAAATATGAGGAAAACCAGTTAATGTGCATGTTCACACACATCGTTTAACTCCCAGACAACTGTAACCAGCTTCACCGCGCAACTGATCTGAAATGATGTATATGTATGTCATGTATGTGACGAGCCGATCATCGACATGTTCCAAAAACATTAAATTGTTATTTACAAATATTGTACTAAGGTATACCTCTTACCTCCTGTGTAAAATACAAATGCACATCACCTATATACTGCTAAACACCGCACTGAACAGTTTTGATAACTTTCTGCTAAGTCTACTTTCACTTCGACCTTGACCCCGATTGAATACCGATCCCGAACTCATTTGTGAATTTTTGTGTATTGAAAATAAACCTCAAATTATACATTTATGATTCTGAATAAATAAATTATATAAATCGATACATTTAATCTACATGATACATGTGTAAACAATGGGTGATACACATATGAGCATGTTGACTGTTCAGGGGGGAGGGGTGGGGGGGGGGGGGTAGACACTTTATTTATGAATCAATTTGTTTAAAAATGTGTATCAACAATAAAAGAATTGTTATTTTCATAAATCTGAACAATTGAAAATAATAGAAAACACCAACTTTTAAATAAAAAGGGACAGCAAAATAAAAAGGTACTGTGCTTCACCGTACCTTTTCCGGGTTTCAATTCAGAGTTTATATGATTTAATACAACCTCAGTAATACGAATAAGAAGAAACAAATCAGAGATATCTTCTTGAAAATTTATTCATCTTTAGAACAGTCTTTCTACAAAACACTGAAGTATGGAGTAACATTCCTCTTTAAATATACGCACATGTACAATTCGAGTGTGACAAAAAACTTCACCCATTACCCCCGGAGTAATATTCCTCCGTAAGACCTGGTTTCTGAAAATTCACTACAGAGTAATATTCCTCTAAGGTTATTTACAACTCTAAACTAAAACAAAAATGTTGTAAGGCCTAAGTAAGACAAAATCTCGTATACAGGGTAATATTCCTCTAGAAGATTTTGTACGATGATTATAAGAATGACTATGTAGTAATATTCCTCTAAGTGCAGCTCTACTACGACGAAGCTTATCTACAGAGTAATATTCCTCCAGAACGCTAAGTATGCAAAGTTCTATTGAAGCAATATCTGTATTACGGAGTAATATTCGTCCAGAAGGCTATACCTATGTATGCACAGCTCTATTGAGCCAAAATCTAACTACGGAGTAAAGTCTGTTAAGACAAAATATAAACTACGGGTAAAAGTTTTCTATGTAACAAAACTGCTACGACAAACACTTATCTAGGGAGTAATATTCCCCCAGAAGGCTTATATTACACAGTTCTATTAGGACTAAGTCTAAGCCACAGAGTAATATTCCTCTATGTGATGCTATACATGACTACACAAAGTTTATCGACGGATAATAACCCTTTAGATATTTACAACACTTAGAGGTAAAAACATATCTTTGAAATACTAAAAATTTTTTTTGGAGGATTGCAATTCTACAAAACAAAAAATAAACTACGTAATAATATTCAATTGAAAGACTTTGAGGAGCTCTAAAAAGACAAAATTTCATCCAAAAAGTAATTTTTTATTAAAAACTGCAATTCCAATAAAACAAAATATATAGGGGGTTCCTCAAAAAGGTTATTATGACAAAAATAAAACAAAATCTTATTTACACCCCCACAAAACGAAAATTAACTCAGGTAAATAATATATCTGATAAATTTGTGTAGTTGTAAAAAGACATCTAGAATGCGAGGTGAACTCAGCATAAGTGGAGGTAAAAAAAGTCTTTTCTACATAGTAATATTCCTCCAGAAGGTTAGTATGCACAGTTCTATGAAGGACAAATTGAACTATCTTAGGAGTTTGTACAGTTCAAAAAAGAAAATCTGAACTACGGAGTATTATTCCTTTATGAGACTATATGTACTTATTTAAAAAAGACAATATCTGAATTACAGAAAAATTTTTCCTCTAGGAGGCTATGTTAATCTCTATTAAGACAAAATATGAACTACAGAGGAATATTCCTCAGGGTTTATGGCATTTCAATAGCCATTAGGGCAAAATTGAACTAGGGGGGAATATTCCTCCATGATGCTATGTACATTTCTGATAGGGCAAAATTGAACTACGGAGTTATATTCCTCTAGAAAGCTATGTTCATTTTTATAAGACAAAATCAGAACTACGAAGGTGTGTTCCTCTAAATTTACATACATTTCTAATACAACACCACTAGGAGACTTTGTACATTCCTAATTAGACGAAATATGAACAAATGAGTAATATTCTTTTAATTTACGAGAGTTTTTGTAATACAAAATGTGAAATATGCTGTTATATTCCTCTAAAATTTTTAGTACAATTATCATTTGAAAAACTGGGGAGTAATATTTCTCTAGAGGGCTTTATTCAGTTCTACTATGAAAAGAATACTAGCTCCAGAGTAAAACTTTTCTTCTTAGAGGCTAAGGCTATGTACATTCCTTTAGGGTTCCTTACAGTTTTTTGTGAAAAAAAAAATACTCCATGTATTTTGCTCAAAAAAGATATACGAGCTTTGTGAGACAAGACCAATATCCAAGGCACCGGAAGGCTAAATACAGTTCAAAATACATATAGTTTTTAAATAAATAGCTACGTTAAAATTGATGTGAAGGTTTGATGAGATGGTTTCGATGCACAGGTATTGCCCTCGCCTTCATTTTGAACGTGTGGATGAATTGAATAGTGGTATATTAGACTAAACACGCAGGGACAGATCCTATGGTATCCTTGACAGTTACTTCAGCATTCAAAACTTTGGTATGTAGTGGAGCATCTTTCTTGTCAAATTTTTCCAATCACAGAAAACCTCATCTAGAAGTTTCCCATCCAATAGAGAGAAATCACTGATGACTCTTATGTCCCAAAAATGAGTTATATTATATGTAAAATTCAGCATGAATAAGTTTTACATACATGTATATAATACGTAATGTTCTGAGAGCCTATTAATTCAAAAAGATACTAGGTCAATCTCTTCCGTGCATGCTTTTTTAGAAATGATAAATCTCTATCATTTATATATCGGTCATGATTAAAAAGGGTTTTAGGATGCTCCTTTAATAACTGCGGAATGTGCAAATTCAAATTAATTCTTTATTTTAAAACGCATATCAAATTATTAACATAGCTACGTTCAAAACCTGATTTTAATGAAAATTTTACATGTACTTACACGATGAATAAATTTCACAAACATAACGTTAACGTTGTATGAAAATTTTTTTAAAGACTAATTGGTTTTTTAAAAGATAATCTACAAAGATAATAAATTTAAGATTTTCTTTATGGACACATGATATAGAGATTCATGTACATTAAGTTTAATTCTACTTACAATGTAAATAAAGCCTTGTTTATTCCTAACATCATCAACATATTAAGCGATTATTTGTGTTGAATAAAAGATATTTTAAGAAGGTAATTTTCTAAGAAAAATTTACCAACTGTTTAAAAAAGAAAAGTTAAAGAATGGGCAAATTGCTTGGAGTCCTACTTTAAGGACAATGATAAAACTTTTGTAAAAGTTTTTGAAAATAGCAAGTTGGGTATTTTTAAAAAATGTGTAAATTGAATAACTTTCACCGCGAGTTTTTAACTTTTTATTAAATTTGCAAAAAATGGAATTAAAAGTGAAAATAATTGATTAGATTAATAAGGATGGTTTCGAAGGGCATACTTTTGAACATTAGAGAAGGTTTAAAATTTCTTTTTTTTTAGAAATTTATTATTTGCATCATTTGCAATAAATTAGACAAAAAATATATACCAACCCGACATCCATTTTTTGTTTGTATCATCTGTCCTTAAACCAAAATATGTTTAGAAATATATTATCCTAGAAGAAATATAAAGTCTTATCAATATCTTTTATCGAATATGTAGATAGACACAGTAATTAATGTTTCAGCCTTAAAGATGGGGGGATCGAATTGTAAATTGACCCTGCAAAACATATACCATTATGGACCAGGGGGTTTAAAATTTTCCAATGGGGGAAAAACGCCATTTCTCGGGAAAAAATGTATTTTTTCCCTTTAAGTGAAAACCCCTCTGAGCCATAACCCCCATTCCCACTACATTTAAAACAAAAAATTCATCTGTAAGAACATAAATTTTACTCCATTTATTAGATGCTTTAGTTTTTTTCCTAAAGTTTAAGGAAAAAAATTTAAATGGTATTAAAAAAATTATATCAGTAAAGGGTTAAGTAAACTTATCTGCTTATTGTTGTAGTAAAAAAAATGTTCCTGTTTTTATTTATTTATTTATTCATTTTGTTTTTTTTTTTTAAATATTATGTATTTTTTTGTTTCGCTAAAAGTTGTATAGGGGGCTTTGAATTTTTTTTTTTAAACAGATAAAATATTGAAAAGAAAAAAAAAGGAACCATTGTTACATGTAGTAATATATAACCCTATCCTACATAAAATAATAAATTATCTTTAGAGAAAAAGTTATAAGTTATATTTTTTTTTAAATTTTTTCCCAAAAGATCTATCTCAGTTCAGAAGTGTTTTAGTAAATCTTAAAACGTATAGTTAGTAACTAGAAAAAAGTTTGTTATAAAACAACATGGCATATTAAATAGACATTAAAACAAATCAAACTTTTCTCCTCCACCACCCACTGCGAGTATCTTGTAATACTCAAGGATGCAGATTATATTTTATGCGTGCTGGTCATAGAACGATCGAGGGAAGCTGTTCGCTAATTAATAATGGCAATTTAACCATGACAAATAGTCTGCATTTGATCATACAAAGGCCTTTCTTAACTTTGAAACTATTTTGGAAATCATCTGGGTTGGCTAATTTAGTGTTAATATTCTCACAAATTTAACGGGCATGAAAAACAAATTTTCCTTGAACATAAAGTTTATAGGTAACTTCAAATATTAGAATTGAAATTATGTCACTCTTTGATAAACTGTAACGTATACGTAGCTTTTGTAAAAGGCTTCCTCGTTTTTTTTTTTAATGTGCTTGTTTTAATTGTGTTGCAGTTTTCAAAATTTGGTATTCATTTTTTTTTAACACAAAAAAATTAATTGAAATCAAGTGTGGAAGTATGACTTGAACCTTAAATTGGTTGAGGAGTATCGATAATTGCATGAACCAAAATGAAATTTTGTTTAATTTAATTAAATTGACAATATTTAAAATGCAAATTGTAGTTTTCTAGTAAACGAAAATGTGTATAATACATGTAATGTCTTTAAATCCGTCACAAAATATGTAGATATTAGATCTTTATATGAACAAGACATTAACATAAAGGGCTTTCAACTTACAATGTATCTGAATGTTGAAAATGGTAGACATGTAAAAAAACTGTGTTTACGGAGAAAGATTTAAGACAGATTTATTTACACCGTCCTTTTTTAAAACCTGTACCAACTGCAAGTAAATTTAATGTATATTTAGGTGCTACGTCCTAATATTTATTATTCTGTTGTCCAGTTTCGGTTAACTATAGAAACCAAAAAGTCTTACCTGATTGCAAGAAATCCAAAACGGAAAGCTTATCTACCAAAACTTCTAAACTAGTGGAATTTTTTTCCTAAGGAAAAGATCCAGATTTCCCAAAAAACAAACAAGTCATGCAGAGCACCTAAAAAAGTGTTTTTACGTGTAAACATACGTATTATACACTCAGTGTATATCTACATATTGGCATTGTAAAAAAAATACCTGTTTTTTAGGAAGGCTGGGAATAATTTGTAACAATTTTAAATCTTTATTCTTCAATCGTTATTTTATTTGTTTTTTAATAAATCCATAATCTATTTTTAGGAATAAAACAACTTCAGACTTACCAAGATCCAAGACATTGTTGCTTCAATGTTAAACATATTTAGATTCGTCACAAGGGTGTTCCAAACTTCTTTTCAGTAACTAATGCTGCGTAATATCATGGATTGATTATCCTTTGTAAATGTACTGAGAAGTCCAAGGTTTGTAATATACGTCCTCAATATCCCCATATTGTATCCAAAAAAAACCGTTCATATGTATCACTTTTGCTGCAACCCAAAGGAGGTGAATAAAATTATTTTTTTTCCATTTTCTCTTATAAGATTCAGCTCATTTCTCATGTCTGTTTATTATTGGTGGTTCACTGAAAAATAAGTGTATTCCTAACACCATCAGGAAGTACTCCGGTAATTTTTTTGATATGTGATCTAAGGCTGTAACTCGATTCCCGCATGTTTTTTTCGTAATACCGGTATCATGAATATCAACCAGCGAGAAATCCCCCCTCACAACACCGTCCCTCCCCACACACACACACCCTCGCAGGAATAGGATTTTTTTTTGAATTTTGATATTAAAAAATTTCGCTACCCCCCCCCCCCCCACACACACACTTTCAAAAAAAAATTTGTCCCTGCGATAAAAATACAAAAATCACTTTTGGTGGTATTGTCCCTCCACAAATTTCATGTACAAAAAGTAATTTAAAAAATCAGCAGTTACTAACGTAAAAGCATACTACTGAAAATAAAAAAATATCTTTTATTGCCATTGATAGGAGAAGGAAGAGAAATGCTGCTTATTAACAAATCAGTAGAAATTTAAGATTAAAATTACCTTAAAAAAAACATAATTTTAAAAATATCTTGTCAAAAGTTATTCCTCCAAGCCACTGGCATTAGTCTTGTGAAATGTAAAAACAGAATGATCGAATGTTGTCTAGTTGTATTAAAATTAAATACGAAAATATATTCTAAGTCCAAATATCAAAATATTTTATTTACGTGACTATGGTTTTATGTTGCCTTGCTTTTCCAAAAAAAAAAGTTTTGTGCTTCCTGATGCTTCTCTGATCCCGTGATTTTTACCTTGTCGCAATGAGTTTTGATCAAAATCCACATCAAATGATCATTTTTTATCTCCAGGGCACTCTTACCTTGGTTAATTTCATATTTTATTATAAAGATATGAGACAACAATTTTACACATCAAACCAGTGATCTTGTCTATGTCCATATGACCATTGCGCCTCTAGTTTATGATTATATTATCTTTAAATGTTTTCATATCAAAATTATGGATATTTTTAACCAAATTGCTGCATTTCATTTCCTGAAACCTGCATAGCATTTCAAACATTTTTTTTTTTATTTCCGAATTTTTTTTTTTCATTTCCGACATATTGGTTTTTTTTTCAATTTCGGAATTTACCTGTCCGGCAACTTTAAGTTTGCCAAGTAAGTGAAAATGGAATTTAAAAGTATTTATTGCAAAATATTGAAAAAAATTTATAACTCGTATTTATTGTAAACTACGTGATAGAAAAATGTAAAACTCAATCTTCTATTTTTCAGGGAGAGGGCTAAAATAGGCTGCGCCTGCTGTTCAATCCTATTCACAATAACACCAGTGAATAAAATACTGTTTAAAATGTTTTTTTTTTTGGTTGCATTTCATTTCCGGAACTTTTTTAAAATTTCAACTTTTCATTTCCGACAATTTTTTCCCCCCCCCCCAAAATTTTAAAGTTTTCATCTTCGACATCTTTAAGGTATTGCTTTTCGGCAATGAAAGTAGGATTGAATAATTCACTGATGAAAATTTTTAAAGAATAAATTATAGTATATCATATTCTTGGATATAAGTTCGGTACAGTCGTTGACAATTTATGAACATGAAGTTATTTTTAAAATGCATGCTCATTTAGACTTGGTGCTTCATGCAGATCTATATTTACAACAGATTTTTTATTTGTTTTTAATCTGTTAATATTTTGAGAAAATTATTTTGAAATACAGAAATAAATTAATTTTAAAATTTGATTTCCTCCTATTTTTTAACATTAAGTTGCTCAAGAGGTACTTTGAAAAATTTCGGAAATGAAAAGTGAAATAAATATATATCAGAAATGAAAACAAAAATTGTCGAAAATGAAAATAAAAATTGTCGGAAATGATATATTCAGATTTCCAGAAATAAAATGCACCAGCGCTTTTTTTTCGGATATTTTTCAAATACATGTAGTTATATGGAAGTTATGTCTTTGAAGAAATAAGACATTTTGATAGGACAATTTTAAATAGTTTTAGGACAAATTAAGTTAGCTTTCGTTCAGACAAAAAAAAAAAACGTTTTTCTTGAGAAATTTATTTTTGATTTAAATGAGCTTTATTTTTCTGCGCAAATCCATGATTGCTCAGATAATGATCAAGGATGCGTTGTAGAATATCAAGAATGTTACAATAAATCATACGAATTAATACACACTGGTGATAAAACTATGATTTAATTAAATATTATATCATACATGTGGTCAATGGGTTTTCCCCCCTCTCATTCTTACCCCCTGTTGCAGTTTCATAGAAGTTTGTGGCAGGTTAAGGCTACAATACGCAAGTTTCAATTGCACTTCCCACAAGAAAGGGGAAAAGTATCCATTTCAGCATGGAGGTGGGACAGGTTGTTTCTCTTAAAGGTGCATAAATAAATGAACGATATTTATTGTTAAAATTTACGAATACGTAATATCGAAGACCTCGCAGTTGTCTTAACTTACCGCCGCTCTTTTGCGTGAGAGTCGAGAAAGCTCTAGATTTTGGGGACAATCATCATTTTAATGCCGAAATAAGTATTGCCAAGAATTGAACTCCAAATACAGGTGTAGTAGATTGTCAACTAAAAAAATTTTGAATATTGAATGGCTTTAAAATGTGACGATTATCAATAAAAATTTAATGGGAAAAACCCGCTGAGTTAAAAATTCGTTAAAAATGTCACATTTTGGGATTACTGGTCTCAAAAATTAATTAAGCTTGTTCAGCACTTTAAGCAAGGTATTCCAAAAGGATTTTTTTACTTATCTATCCTTATTTATAAACTCTACAATAACCGATCTTGCATTGTATTCAATAGCACATTTGGCCCCATCCAACAGACGTTTCCTACCTCCATCGCGAAAGAGTTCCGCTTAGTTGAGTAATCACGATATAAAGTATTGTTATAGAAAGATAATAATGTTAGAGGACATTTGATGATTTTTTTTAAACTCAACTATGCATATTATTCACAAATCTACTCTTACTAATACTTATAGGTACTTGAAAAAGAAAAAACCATATCTTTATAAAAAGTACATGTACATGTTAATGATTTTCTTCATTGTACAATCATTTCCTTTAAAAGTTTGTGGGTTTCTTGAAGTTATAAAAAGGTATTTAGATTCCGACGTGTAATGATCAGATGCAGTTGTATCGACTTATAAGAGGTCCATATGTAACAGTGGGACGGACAACTTGGGAAAGGACATTTTCCCGAACGCGCACCCTTTTCCTTTAAAGCTATCATCTTAGGGTTTTTTTTTAAAAGGTGGGGTTTTTAAATCAAAATTTATTTTTGAAAAAAAAAAATTTAACATTTTCTGCTAGTTTTTGAGATATTTGAGTTCAAAAACAAAAATCCCATGGGGAAACATGAACTTAAAAATACCCCACAAAAAACCCCACAAAAACCCCATGGGGTTTATTTTTCACCCCATGGGGGAAATAAATATTATTTTTGTGGGGTTTTTTTAACCCAGTCTCACTACAAATAAAATGTGGGGTTTATTTCCCCTAATTTTTTATGTGGGGTAAAAAAAACCATATTATTTCTCTTAATGCTTGTAATTATCAAGTGAGAATTATAAAATAAATATTGTTTGGAGTTCAACATAAATTAAGTACAATACATGTACATTTTTTTTCAAATTTTAAAAATTTTTTTAATTAATTTTTTTTTCAAATTCATTGATATACATACCTGGCCATAAGTGATATAATTTTATTTTTACACCATATATTTCATTGAAAAAACTATTTTTATAAAAAACTTGTTGTGAAGTCAATTTTTTCTCAATTTTCATGATTTTTTCACTGAAACATGCAGAATTATTAAATTTTTTTATCTTAAATGATAAACAAAATGATACTTAAACTATGGAGAATAAATCATAAAATATTTCTACAAAATTTTCTAACCTCAAATTACTATGATTTCTTAACAAATTGAAGTCTTAAAATTTTTGTTTTGACTTACCTTATTTTTCGGTAATGCATAAAGATAAAACTATTTTGAAATAATGTGAAGAAACTACAACAAATTCTGCATTTTTGTGTTTTAGACATTTTAAAAAAAACAATAAATGACACTGCAAGAATATTTTAGAAAAATGTTTTCCTAATAAATATTAGTGGAAAAATAAAATTATGACTCACTTATGGCCAAGTACATTTATCACTGCATATGTAAATTAGACATGGCATAAGATGTAAGAA